>NC_064647.1:7503391-7806421 GCF_023864345.2 Schistocerca serialis cubense
CCTGTGAGTCTAGAATTTCGAATCCGACGCAGAAATGATAGTTAATTGTAACGTTTAGGGCCTTGTAATGACGATGGAACACTCAAATTGCGTCGAGATTCAATACATCGGCCTCCAGCCGACTTGTCTCCAAGGGTCTGTTGCTGCCTCGGGCACTTTATGGTCGTTCTCCTGTGAGTTTAGATTATCGAATCCGACGCAACAATGATAGTTAATTGTAACGTTTAGGGCCTCCTAATGGCGATGGGACACTCAAATTGCGTCGAGATTCAATACATCGTCCTCCAGCCGACTTGTCTCCAAGGGTCTATTGCTGCCTCGGGCACCTTACGGTCGTTCTCCCGTGAGTCTAGATTTTCGAATCCGACGCAAAAATGATAGTTAATTGTAACGTTCAGGGCCTTCTAATGACGATGGAACACTCAAATTGCGTCGAGATTCAATACATCGGCCTCCAGCCGACTTGTCTCCAAGGGGATATCGCTGCCTCGGGCACCACATGGTCCGTCTCCGGTGATTCTATGTTTTCGAATCCGACGCAAAACTCATTGTTAATTGTAACGTTCAGGGCCTCCTATTGGCGATGGAACACTCAAATTGCGTCGAGATTTAATACATCGACCTCCAGCCGACTTGTCTCCACGGGTCTATTGCTGCCTCGGGCACCTTATTGTCGTTCTCCTGTGAGTCTAGATTTTCGAATCCGACGCAAAACTCATAGTTAATTGTAACGTTCAGGGCCTCCTAATGACGATGGAACACTCAAATTGCGTCAAGAATCAATACATCGGTTTCCAGCCGACTTGTCTCCAAGGGTCTATTGCTGCCTCGGGCACCTTATGTTCGTTATCCTGTGAGTCTAGATTTTCGAATCCGACACATAAATGATAGTTAATTGTAACGTTCAGGGCCTCCTAATGACGATGGAACTATCAAATTGCGTCGAGATTCAATACATCGTCCTCCAGCCGACTTGTCTCCAAGGGTCTATTGCTGCCTCGGGCACCTTATGGTCGTTCTCCTGTGAGTCTAGATTTTCGAATCCGACGCGAAACTGTAAGTTAACTGTAACGTTCAGGGCCTCCTAATGCCGATGGAACACTCAAATTGCGTCGAGATTCAATACATCGGCCTCCAGCCGACTTGTCTCCAAGGGTCTATTGCTGCCTCGGGCACCTTATGGTCGTTCTCCTGTGAGTTTAGATTATCGAATCCGACGCAAAATTGATAGTTAATTGTAACGTTTAGGGCCTCCTAATGACGATGGAACACTCAAATTGCGTCGAGATTCAATACATCGGCCTCCAGCCTACTTGTCTCCAAGGGTCTGTTGCTGCCTCGGGCACCTTATGGTCGTTCTCTTGTGAGTTTAGATTATCGAATCCGACGCAAAAATGATAGTTAATTGTAACGTTTAGGGCCTCCTAATGACGATGGATCACTCAAATTGCGTCGAGATTCAATACATCGGCCTCCAGCCGACTTGTCTCCAAGGGTCTGTTGCTGCCTCGGGCACCTTATGGTCGTTCTCCTGTGAGTCAACATTTTAGAATCCGACGCAAAACTGATACTTAAATGTAATGCTCAGGGCCTCTTAATGACGATGGAACACTCAAATTGCGTCGAGAGTCAATACATCTTCCTCCAGCCGACTTGTCTACAAGGGGATATTGCTGCCACGGGCTCCATGTGGTCCGTCTCCTGTGAGTCCAAATTTTCGAATCCGACGCTAAAATGATTGTTAATTGTAACGTTTAGGGCCTCCTAATAACGATGGAACACTCAAATTGCGACGAGATTCAATACATCGTCATCCAGCGGACTTGTCTCCAAGGGGAGATTGCTGTCTCGTGCACCGTATGAACTTCTCCTGTGAGTAGATTTTCGAATCCGACGCTAAAATGATTGTTAATTGTAACGTTCAGGGCCTCCTAATGACGATGGAACACTCAAATTGTGTCGAGATCCAATACATCGTCCTCCAACCGATTTGTCTGCAAGGGGATATTGCTGCCTCGGGCACCAAATGGTCCGTCTGCTGTGAGTCTAGATTTTCGAATCCGACGAAAAACTGATAGATAATTGTAACATTCAGGGCCTCCTAATGACAATGGAACACTCAAATTGCGTCGCGATACAATACATCGACCTCCAGCCGTGTTGTTTCCAAGGGTCTATTGCTGCCTCGGGCACCTTATGGTCGTTCTCCTGTGAGTCAAGATTTTCGAATCCGACGCAAAAATGATAGTTAATTGTAACGGTCAGGGCCTTGTAATGACGATGGAACACTCAAATTGCGTCGAGATTCAATACATCGTCCTCCAGCCGACTTGTCTCCAAGGGTCTGTTGCTGCCTCGGGCATCTTATGTTCGTTCTCCTGTGAGTCTAGATTTTCGAATCCGACGCAAAAATGATAGTTAATTTTTACGTTCGGGGCCTTGTAATGACGATGGAACACTCAAATTGCGTCGAGATTCAATACATCGGCCTCCAGCCGACTTGTCTCCAAGGGTCTAATGCTGCCTCGGGTACCTTATGGTCGTTCTCCTGTGAGTTTAGATTATCGAATCCGACGCAAATATGATAGTTAATTGTAACGTTCAGGGCCTTCTAATGACGATGGAACACTCAAATTGCGTCGAGATTCAATACATCTTCGTCCAGCCGACTTGTCTCCAAGGGGATATTGCTGCCTCGGGCTCCACGTGGTCCGTCTCCTGTGAGTCTAGATTTTAGAATCCGACGCGAAACTGATAGTTAATTGTAGGGTTTAGCGCCTCCTAATGACGATGGAACACTCAAATGGAGTCCCGATCCAATACATCGTCCTCCAGCCGACTTGTCTCCAAGGGACTATTGCTTCCTCGGGCACCTTATGGTTGTTCTCCTGTGAGTTTAGATTATCGAATCCAACGCAAAAATGATAGTTAATTGTAACGTTCAGGGCCTCCTAATGACGATGGAACTCTCAAATTGCGCCGATATTCAATACATCGTCCTCCATCTGACTTGTCTCCAAGGGTCTGTTGCTGCCTCGGGCACCTTATGTTCGTTCTGCTGTGAGTCTAGATTTTCGAATCCGACGCAAAAATGATCGTTAATTGTAACGTTCAGGGCCTTATAATGACGATGGAACACTCAAATTGCGTCGAGATTCAATACATCGGCCTCCAGCCGACTTGCCTCCAAGGGTCTAACGCTGATTCGGGCACCTTATGGTCTTTCTCCTGTGAGTTTAGATTATCGAATCCGACGCAAAAATGATAGTTAATTGTAACGTTCAGGGCCTTCTAATGACGATAGAACACTCAAATTGCGTCGAGATTCAATACATCGGCCTCCAGCCGACTTGTCTCCAAGGGGATATCGCTGCCTCGGGCACCACATGGTCCGTCTCCGGTGATTCTACCTTTTCGAATCCAACTCAAAACTCATAGTTAATTGTAACGTTCAGGGCCTCCTATTGGCGATGGAACACTCAAATTGCGTCGAGATTCAATACATTTACCTCCAGCCGACTTGTCTACAAGGGGATATTGCTGCCTCGGGCTCCATGTGGTCCGTCTCCTGTGAGTCTAGATTTTCCAATACGACGCAAAAATGATAGTTAATTGTAACGTTCAGGGGCTTCTAATGACGATGGAACACTGAAATTGCGTCGAGATTCAATACATTGGCCTCCAGTCGACTTGTCTCCAAGGGTCTGTTGCTGCCTCGGGCACCTTATGGTCGTTCTCCTGTGAGTTTAGATTATCGAATCCGACGCACAAATGTTAGTTAATTGTAACGTTTAGGGCCTCCTAATAACGATGGAACACTCAAATTGCGACGAGATTCAATACATCGTCCTCCAGCGGACTTGTCTCCAAGGGGATATTGCTGTCTCGTGCACCGTATGAACTTCTCCTGTGAGTAGATTTTCGAATCCGACGCTAAAATGATTGTTAATTGTAACGTTCAGGGCCTCCTAATGACGATGGAACACTCAAATTGCGTCGAGATTCAATACATCGGCCTCCAGCCGACTTGTCTCCAAGGGTCTATTGCTGCCTCGGACACCTTATGGTCGTTCTCCTGTGAGTCTAGATTTTCGAATCCGACGCAAAACTCATAGTTAATTGTAACGTTCAGGGCCTCCTAATGACGATGGAACACTCAAATTGCGTCGAGATTCAATACATCTTCCTCCAGCCGACTTGTCTACAAGGGGATATTTCTGCCTCGGGCTCCATGTGGTCCGTCTCCTGTGAGTCAAGATTTTCGAATCCGACGCGAAGCTGATAGTTAATTGTAATGTTCAGGGCCTCCTAATGACGATGGAACACTCAAATTGCGTCGAGATTCAATACTTCGGCCTCCAGCCGACTTCTATCCAAGGGGATATTGCTGCCTCGGGCACCTTATGGTCGTTCTCCTGTGAGTTTAGATTATTGAATCCGACGCAAAAATGATAGTTAATTGTAACGTTTAGGGCCTCCAAATGACGATGGAACACTCAAATTGCGTCGAGATTCAATACATCGGCCTCCAGCCGACTTGTCTCCAAGGGTCTATTGCTGCCTCGGGCACCTTATGGTCGTTCTCCTGTGAGTTTAGATTATCGAATCCGACGCAAAAATGATAGTTAATTGTAACTTTTAGGGCCTCCTAATGACGATGGGACACTCAAATTGCGTCGAGATTCAATACATCGGCCTCCAGCCGACTTGTCTCCAAGGGTCTATTGCTGCCTCGGGCACAATATGATCCTTCTCCTGTGAGTCTAGATTTTCGAATCCGACGCAAAAATGATAGTGAATTGTAACGTTCAGCGCCTCCAAATGACGATAGAAGACTCAAATTGCGTCGAGAGTCAATACATCTTCCTCCAGCCGTCTTGTCTACAAGGGGATATTGCTGCCTCGGGCTCCATGTGGTCGGTCTCCTGTGAGTCAAGATTTTCGAATCCGACGCGAAACTGATAGTTAATTGTAACGTTCAGGGCCTCCTAATGCCGATGGAACACTCAAATTGCGTCGAGCTTCAATACATCGGCCTCCAGCCGACTTGTCTCCAAGGGTCTATTGCTGCCTCGGGCACCTTATGGTCGTTCTCCTGTGAGTCTACATTTTCGAATCCGACGCATAAATTATGGTTAATTGTAACGTTCAGGGACTCCTAAAGACGATGGAACACTCAAATTGAGTCGAGAGTCAATACATCGGCCTCCAGTCGGCTTGTATCCATGGGGATATTGCAATCTCGGGCACAATATGACCCTTCTCCTGTGAGTCTAGATTTTCGAATCCGACGCAAAAATTATAGTTAATTGTAACTTTCAGGGCATCCTAATGCCGATGGAACACTCAAATTGCGTCGAGATTCAATACATCGTCCTCCAGCCGACTTGTCTCCAAGGGTCTATTGCTGCCTCGGGCACCTTATGGTCGTTCTCCTGTGAGTCTAGATTTTCGAATCTGACGCAAAAATGATAGTTAATTGTAACGTTCAGGGCCTTGTAATGACGATGGAACACTCAAATTGCGTCGAGAGTCAATACATCTTCCTCCAGCCGATTTGTCTACTAGGGGATATTGCTGCCTCGGGCTCCATGTGGTCCGTCTCCTGTGAGTCTAGATTTTCGAATCCGACGCGAAACTGATAGTTAATTGCAAGGTTCAGGGCCTCCTAATGACGATGGAACACTCAAATTGCGTCGAGATTCAATACATCGGCCTCCAGCGGACTTGTCTCCAAGGGGATATTGCTGTCTCGGGCACCATATGATCTTTCTCCTGTGAGTCTACATTTTCGAATCCGACGCAAAAATGATTGTTAATTTTAACGTTCAGCGCCTCCTGATGGCGATAGAACTCTCATATTGCGTCGAGATTCAATTCATCGTCCTCCAGCCGACTTGTCTCCAAGGGTCTAATGCTGCCTCGGGCACCTTATGGTCGTTCTCTTGTCAGTCCAGATTTTCGAATCCGACGCAAAAATGATAGTTAATTGTAACGTTCAGGGCCTCCTAATGCCGATGGAACACTCAAATTGCGTCAAGAATCAATACATCCGTTTCCAGCCGACTTGTCTCCAAGGGTCTATTGCTGCCTCGAGCACCGTATGAACTTCTCCTGTTAGTAGATTTTCGAATCCGACGCAAAAATGATAGTGAATTGTAACGTCCAGCGCCTCCTAATGACGATAGAAGACTCAAATTGCGTCGAGATTCAACACATCGTCCTCCAGCTGATTTGCTCCAAGGGAATATTGCTGCCTCGGGCACCTTATGGTCGTTCTCCTGTGAGTCTAGATTTTCGAATCCGACGCAAAAATGATAGTTAATTGTAACTTTCAGGGCCTCCTAATGCCGATGGAACACTCAAATTGCGTCAAGAATCAATGCATCGGTTTCCAGCCGACTTCTCTCCAAGGGTCTATTGCTGCTTCGAGTACCGTATGAACTTCTCCTGTGAGTAAAATTTTCGAATCCGACGCAAAAATGATAGTTAATTGTAACGTTCAGGTCCTTGTAATGACGATGGAACACTCAAATTGCGTCGAGATTCAATACATCGGCCTCCAGCCTACTTGTCTCCAAGGGTCTGTTGCTGCCTCGGGCACCTTATGGTCGTTCTCCTGTGAGTCTAGATTTTCGAATCCGACGCAAAAATGATCGTTAATAGTAACGTTCAGGGCCTTATAATGACGATGGAACACTCAAATTGCGTCGAGATTCAATACATCGGCCTCCAGCCGACTTGTCTCCAAGGGTCTAACGCTGATTCGGGCACCTTATGGTCGTTCTCCTGTGAGTTTAGATTATCGAATCCGACGCAAAAATGATAGTTAATTGTAACGTTCAGGGCCTTCTAATGACGATAGAACACTCAAATTGCGTCGAGATTCAATACATCGGCCTCCAGCCGACTTGTCTCCAAGGGGATATCGCTGCCTCGGGCACCACATGGTCCGTCTCCGGTGATTCTACCTTTTCGAATCCGACTCAAAACTCATAGTTAATTGTAACGTTCAGGGCCTCCTATTGGCGATGGAACACTCAAATTGCGTCGAGATTCAATACATCTACCTCCAGCCGACTTGTCTCCAAGGGGATATTGCTGCATCGGGCACCATTTGGTCGTTCTCCTGTGAATTTAGATTTTCGAATCCGACGAAAAACTGATAGTTAATTGTAACATTCAGGGCCTCCTAATGACGATGGAACACTCATTTTGCGTCGAGAGTCAATACATCTTCCTCCAGCCGACTTGTCTACATGGGGATATTGCTGCCTCGGGCTCCATGTGGTCCGTCTCCTGTGAGTTTAGATTTTCCAATACGACGCAAAAATGATAGTTAATTGTAACGTTCAGGGGCTTCTAATGACGATGGAACACTCAAATTGCGTCGAGATTCAATACATTGGCCTCCAGTCGACTTGTCTCCAAGGGTCTGTTGCTGCCTCGGGCACCTTATGATCGTTCTCCTGTGAGTTTAGATTATCGAATCCGACGCACAACTGATAGTTAATTGTAACGTTTAGGGCCTCCTAATAACGATGGAACACTCAAATTGCGACGAGATTCAATACATCGTCCTCCAGCGGACTTGTCTCCAAGGGGATATTGCTGTCTCGTGCACCGTATGAACTTCTCCTGTGAGTAGATTTTCGAATCCGACGCTAAAATGATTGTTAATTGTAACGTTCAGGGCCTCCTAATGACGATGGAACACTCAAATTGCGTCGAGATTCAATACATCGGCCTCCAGCCGACTTGTCTCCAAGGGTCTATTGCTGCCTCGGACACCTTATGGTCGTTCTCCTGTGAGTCTAGATTTTCGAATCCGACGCAAAACTCATAGTTAATTGTAACGTTTAGGGCCTCCTAATGACGATGGAACACTCAAATTGCGTCGAGATTCAATACATCGGCCTCCAGCCGACTTGTCTCCAAGGGTCTATTGCAGCCTCGGGCAACTTATGGTCGTTCTCCTGTGAGTTTAGATTATCGAATCCGACGCAAAAATGATAGTTAATTGTAACGTTTAGGGCCTCCTAATGACGATGGGACACTCAAATTGCGTCGAGATTCAATACATCGTCCTCCTGCCGACTTGTCTCCATGGGGATATTGCTGTCTCGGGCACAATATGATCCTTCTCCTGTGAGTCTAGATTTTCGAATCCGACGCAAAAATGATAGTGAATTGTAACGTTCAGCGCCTCCAAATGACGATAGAAGACTCAAATTGCGTCGAGAGTCAATACATCTTCCTCCAGCCGACTTGTCTACAAGGGGATATTGCTGCCTCGGGCTCCATGTGGTCCGTCTCCTGTGAGTCAAGATTTTCGAATCCGACGCGAAACTGATTGTTAATTGTAACGTTCAGGGCCTCCTAATGCCGATGGAACACTCAAATTGCGTCGAGATTCAATACATCGGCCTCCAGCCGACTTGTCTCCAAGGGTCTATTGCTGCCTCGGGCACCGTATGGTCGTTCTCCTGTGAGTCTACATTTTCGAATCCGACGCATAAATGATAGTTAATTGTAACGTTCAGGGACTCCTAAAGACGATGGAACTCTCAAATTGCGTCGAGAGTCAATACATCGGCCTCCAGTCGGCTTGTATCCATGGGGATATTGCAATCTCGGGCACAATATGACCCTTCTCCTGTGAGTCTAGATTTTCGAATCCGACGCAAAAATGATAGTTAATTGTAACTTTCAGGGCATCCTAATGCCGATGGAACACTCAAATTGCGTCGAGATTCAATACATCGTCCTCCAGCCGACTTGTCCCCAAGGGTCTATTGCTGCCTCGGGCACCTTATGGTCGTTCTCCTGTGAGTCTAGATTTTCGAATCTCACGCAAAAATGATAGTTAATTGTAACGTTCAGGGCCTTGTAATGACGGTGGAACACTCAAATTACGTCGAGAGTCAATACATCTTCCTCCAGCCGATTTGTCTACTAGGGGATATTGCTGCCTCGGGCTCCATGTGGTCCGTCTCCTGTGATTCTAGATTTTCGAATCCGACGCGAAACTGATAGTTAATTGCAAGGTTCAGGGCCTCCTAATGACGATGGAACACTCAAATTGCGTCGAGATTCAATACATCGGCCTCCAGCGGACTTGTCTCCAAGGGGATATTGCTGTCTCGGGCACCATATGATCTTTCTCCTGTGAGTCTACATTTTCGAATCCGACGCAAAAATGATAGTTAATTGTAACGTTCAGGGCCTCCTAATGCCGATGGAACACTCAAATTGCGTCGAGATTCAATACATCGGCCTCCAGCCGACTTGTCTCCAAGGGTCTATTGCTGCCTCGGGCACCTTATGGTCGTTCTCCTGTGAGTCTAGATTTTCGAATCCGACGCAAAAATGATAGTTAATTGTAACTTTCAGGGCCTCCTAATGCCGATGGAACACTCAAATTGCGTCAAGAATCAATGCATCGGTTTCCAGCCGACTTCTCTCCAAGGGTCTATTGCTGCCTCGAGTACCGTATGAACTTGTCCTGTGAGTAAATTTTCGAATCCGACGCAAAAATGATAGTTAATTGTAACGTTCAGGTCCTTGTAATGACGATGGAACACTCAAATTGCGTCGAGATTCAATACATCGGCCTCCAGCCTACTTGTCTCCAAGGGTCTGTTGCTGCCTCGGGCACCTTATGGTCGTTCTCCTGTGAGTTTAGATTATCGAATCCGACGAAAAATGATAATTAATTGTAACGTTTAGGGCCTCTTAATGACGATGGAACACTCAAATTGCGTCGAGATTCAATACATCGTCCTCCAGCCGACTTGTCTCCAAGGGTCTGTTGCTGCCTCGGGCATCTTATGTTCGTTCTCCTGTGAGTCTAGATTTTCGAATCCGACGCAAAAATGATAGTTAATTTTTACGTTCAGGGCCTTGTAATGACGATGGAACACTCAAATTGCGTCGAGATTCAATACATCGGCCTCCAGCCGACTTGTCTCCAAGGGTCTAATGCTGCCTCGGGCACCTTATGGTCGTTCTCCTGTGAGTTTAGATTATCGAATCCGACGCAAAAATGATAGTTAATTGTAACGTTCAGGGCCTTCTAATGACGATGGAACACTCATTTTGCGTCGAGAGTCAATACAACATCCTCCAGCCGACTTGTCTACAAGGGAATATTGCTGCCTCGGGCTCATTGTGGTCCGTCTCCTGTGAGTCTAGATTTTCCAATACGACGCCAAAATGATAGTTAATTGTAACGTTCAGGGGCTTCTAATGACGATGGAACACTCAAATTGCGTCGAGATTCAATACATTGGCCGCCAGCCGACTTGTCTCCAAGGGTCTGTTGCTGCCTCGGGCACCTTATGGTCGTTCTCCTGTGAGTTTAGATTATCGAATCCGACGCAAAAATGATAGTTAATTGTAACGTTTAGGGCCTCCTAATGACGATGGGACACTCAAATTGCGTCGAGATTCAATACATCGTCCTCCAGCCGACTTCTCTCCAAGGGTCTATTGCTGCCTCGGGCACCACATGGTCCTTCTCCTGTGAATCTAGATTTTCGAATCCGACGCAAAAATGATAGTGAATTGTAACGTTCAGCGCCTCCAAATGACGATAGAAGACTCAAATTGCGTCGAGAGTCAATACATCTTCCTCCAGCCGTCTTGTCTACAAGGGGATATTGCTGCCTCGGGCTCCATGTGGTCGGTCTCCTGTGAGTCAAGATTTTCGAATCCGACGCGAAACTGATAGTTAATTGTAACGTTCAGGGCCTCCTAATGCCGATGGAACACTCAAATTGCGTCGAGCTTCAATACATCGGCCTCCAGCCGACTTGTCTCCAAGGGTCTATTGCTGCCTCGGGCACCTTATGGTCGTTCTCCTGTGAGTCTACATTTTCGAATCCGACGCATAAATTATGGTTAATTGTAACGTTCAGGGACTCCTAAAGACGATGGAACACTCAAATTGAGTCGAGAGTCAATACATCGGCCTCCAGTCGGCTTGTATCCATGGGGATATTGCAATCTCGGGCACAATATGACCCTTCTCCTGTGAGTCTAGATTTTCGAATCCGACGCAAAAATTATAGTTAATTGTAACTTTCAGGGCATCCTAATGCCGATGGAACACTCAAATTGCGTCGAGATTCAATACATCGTCCTCCAGCCGACTTGTCTCCAAGGGTCTATTGCTGCCTCGGGCACCTTATGGTCGTTCTCCTGTGAGTCTAGATTTTCGAATCTGACGCAAAAATGATAGTTAATTGTAACGTTCAGGGCCTTGTAATGACGATGGAACACTCAAATTGCGTCGAGAGTCAATACATCTTCCTCCAGCCGATTTGTCTACTAGGGGATATTGCTGCCTCGGGCTCCATGTGGTCCGTCTCCTGTGAGTCTAGATTTTCGAATCCGACGCGAAACTGATAGTTAATTGCAAGGTTCAGGGCCTCCTAATGACGATGGAACACTCAAATTGCGTCGAGATTCAATACATCGGCCTCCAGCGGACTTGTCTCCAAGGGGATATTGCTGTCTCGGGCACCATATGATCTTTCTCCTGTGAGTCTACATTTTCGAATCCGACGCAAAAATGATTGTTAATTTTAACGTTCAGCGCCTCCTGATGGCGATAGAACTCTCATATTGCGTCGAGATTCAATACATCGTCCTCCAGCCGACTTGTCTCCAAGGGTCTAATGCTGCCTCGGGCACCTTATGGTCGTTCTCTTGTCAGTCCAGATTTTCGAATCCGACGCAAAAATGATAGTTAATTGTAACGTTCAGGGCCTCCTAATGCCGATGGAACACTCAAATTGCGTCAAGAATCAATACATCCGTTTCCAGCCGACTTGTCTCCAAGGGTCTATTGCTGCCTCGAGCACCGTATGAACTTCTCCTGTTAGTAGATTTTCGAATCCGACGCAAAAATGATAGTGAATTGTAACGTCCAGCGCCTCCTGATGACGATAGAAGACTCAAATTGCGTCGAGATTCAACACATCGTCCTCCAGCTGATTTGCTCCAAGGGGATATTGCTGCCTCGGGCACCTTATGGTCGTTCTCCTGTGAGTCTAGATTTTCGAATCCGACGCAAAAATGATAGTTAATTGTAACTTTCAGGGCCTCCTAATGCCGATGGAACACTCAAATTGCGTCAAGAATCAATGCATCGGTTTCCAGCCGACTTCTCTCCAAGGGTCTATTGCTGCTTCGAGTACCGTATGAACTTCTCCTGTGAGTAAAATTTTCGAATCCGACGCAAAAATGATAGTTAATTGTAACGTTCAGGTCCTTGTAATGACGATGGAACACTCAAATTGCGTCGAGATTCAATACATCGGCCTCCAGCCTACTTGTCTCCAAGGGTCTGTTGCTGCCTCGGGCACCTTATGGTCGTTCTCCTGTGAGTCTAGATTTTCGAATCCGACGCAAAAATGATCGTTAATAGTAACGTTCAGGGCCTTATAATGACGATGGAACACTCAAATTGCGTCGAGATTCAATACATCGGCCTCCAGCCGACTTGTCTCCAAGGGTCTAACGCTGATTCGGGCACCTTATGGTCGTTCTCCTGTGAGTTTAGATTATCGAATCCGACGCAAAAATGATAGTTAATTGTAACGTTCAGGGCCTTCTAATGACGATAGAACACTCAAATTGCGTCGAGATTCAATACATCGGCCTCCAGCCGACTTGTCTCCAAGGGGATATCGCTGCCTCGGGCACCACATGGTCCGTCTCCGGTGATTCTACCTTTTCGAATCCGACTCAAAACTCATAGTTAATTGTAACGTTCAGGGCCTCCTATTGGCGATGGAACACTCAAATTGCGTCGAGATTCAATACATCTACCTCCAGCCGACTTGTCTCCAAGGGGATATTGCTGCATCGGGCACCATTTGGTCGTTCTCCTGTGAATTTAGATTTTCGAATCCGACGAAAAACTGATAGTTAATTGTAACATTCAGGGCCTCCTAATGACGATGGAACACTCATTTTGCGTCGAGAGTCAATACATCTTCCTCCAGCCGACTTGTCTACATGGGGATATTGCTGCCTCGGGCTCCATGTGGTCCGTCTCCTGTGAGTTTAGATTTTCCAATACGACGCAAAAATGATAGTTAATTGTAACGTTCAGGGGCTTCTAATGACGATGGAACACTCAAATTGCGTCGAGATTCAATACATTGGCCTCCAGTCGACTTGTCTCCAAGGGTCTGTTGCTGCCTCGGGCACCTTATGATCGTTCTCCTGTGAGTTTAGATTATCGAATCCGACGCACAACTGATAGTTAATTGTAACGTTTAGGGCCTCCTAATAACGATGGAACACTCAAATTGCGACGAGATTCAATACATCGTCCTCCAGCGGACTTGTCTCCAAGGGGATATTGCTGTCTCGTGCACCGTATGAACTTCTCCTGTGAGTAGATTTTCGAATCCGACGCTAAAATGATTGTTAATTGTAACGTTCAGGGCCTCCTAATGACGATGGAACACTCAAATTGCGTCGAGATTCAATACATCGGCCTCCAGCCGACTTGTCTCCAAGGGTCTATTGCTGCCTCGGACACCTTATGGTCGTTCTCCTGTGAGTCTAGATTTTCGAATCCGACGCAAAACTCATAGTTAATTGTAACGTTTAGGGCCTCCTAATGACGATGGAACACTCAAATTGCGCCAAGAACCAGTACATCGGTCTCCAGCCGACTTGTCTCCAAGGGTCTATTGCTGCCTCGGGCACCATATGGTCATTCTCCTGTGAGTCTAGATTTTAGAATCCGACGCAAAAATGATAGTGAATTGTAACGTTCAGCGCCTCCTAATGACGATGGAACACTCAAATTGCGTCGGGAGTCAATACATCTTCCTCCAGCCGACTTGTCTACAAGGGGATATTTCTGCCTCGGGCTCCATGTGGTCCGTCTCCTGTGAGTCAAGATTTTCGAATCCGACGCGAAGCTGATAGTTAATTGTAAGGTTCAGGGCCTCCTAATGACGATGGAACACTCAAATTGCGTCGAGATTCAATACATCGGCCTCCAGCCGACTTCTATCCAAGGGGATATTGCTGCCTCGGCCACCTTATGGTCGTTCTCCTGTGAGTTTAGATTATTGAATCCGACGCAAAAATGATAGTTAATTGTAACGTTTAGGGCCTCCTAATGACGATGGAACACTCAAATTGCGTCGAGATTCAATACATCGGCCTCCAGCCGACTTGTCTCCAAGGGTCTATTGCAGCCTCGGGCAACTTATGGTCGTTCTCCTGTGAGTTTAGATTATCGAATCCGACGCAAAAATGATAGTTAATTGTAACGTTTAGGGCCTCCTAATGACGATGGGACACTCAAATTGCGTCGAGATTCAATACATCGTCCTCCTGCCGACTTGTCTCCATGGGGATATTGCTGTCTCGGGCACAATATGATCCTTCTCCTGTGAGTCTAGATTTTCGAATCCGACGCAAAAATGATAGTGAATTGTAACGTTCAGCGCCTCCAAATGACGATAGAAGACTCAAATTGCGTCGAGAGTCAATACATCTTCCTCCAGCCGACTTGTCTACAAGGGGATATTGCTGCCTCGGGCTCCATGTGGTCCGTCTCCTGTGAGTCAAGATTTTCGAATCCGACGCGAAACTGATTGTTAATTGTAACGTTCAGGGCCTCCTAATGCCGATGGAACACTCAAATTGCGTCGAGATTCAATACATCGGCCTCCAGCCGACTTGTCTCCAAGGGTCTATTGCTGCCTCGGGCACCGTATGGTCGTTCTCCTGTGAGTCTACATTTTCGAATCCGACGCATAAATGATAGTTAATTGTAACGTTCAGGGACTCCTAAAGACGATGGAACTCTCAAATTGCGTCGAGAGTCAATACATCGGCCTCCAGTCGGCTTGTATCCATGGGGATATTGCAATCTCGGGCACAATATGACCCTTCTCCTGTGAGTCTAGATTTTCGAATCCGACGCAAAAATGATAGTTAATTGTAACTTTCAGGGCATCCTAATGCCGATGGAACACTCAAATTGCGTCGAGATTCAATACATCGTCCTCCAGCCGACTTGTCTCCAAGGGTCTATTGCTGCCTCGGGCACCTTATGGTCGTTCTCCTGTGAGTCTAGATTTTCGAATCTCACGCAAAAATGATAGTTAATTGTAACGTTCAGGGCCTTGTAATGACGGTGGAACACTCAAATTACGTCGAGAGTCAATACATCTTCCTCCAGCCGATTTGTCTACTAGGGGATATTGCTGCCTCGGGCTCCATGTGGTCCGTCTCCTGTGATTCTAGATTTTCGAATCCGACGCGAAACTGATAGTTAATTGCAAGGTTCAGGGCCTCCTAATGACGATGGAACACTCAAATTGCGTCGAGATTCAATACATCGGCCTCCAGCGGACTTGTCTCCAAGGGGATATTGCTGTCTCGGGCACCATATGATCTTTCTCCTGTGAGTCTACATTTTCGAATCCGACGCAAAAATGATAGTTAATTTTAACGTTCAGCGCCTCCTGATGGCGATAGAACTCTCATATTGCGTCGAGATTCAATACATCGTCCTCCAGCCGACTTGTCTCCAAGGGTCTAATGCTGCCTCGGGCACCTTATGGTCGTTCTCTTGTAAGTCCAGATTTTCGAATCCGACGCAAAAATGATAGTTAATTGTAACGTTCAGGGCCTCCTAATGCCGATGGAACACTCAAATTGCGTCGAGATTCAATACATCGGCCTCCAGCCGACTTGTCTCCAAGGGTCTATTGCTGCCTCGGGCACCTTATGGTCGTTCTCCTGTGAGTCTAGATTTTCGAATCCGACGCAAAAATGATAGTTAATTGTAACTTTCAGGGCCTCCTAATGCCGATGGAACACTCAAATTGCGTCAAGAATCAATGCATCGGTTTCCAGCCGACTTCTCTCCAAGGGTCTATTGCTGCCTCGAGTACCGTATGAACTTGTCCTGTGAGTAAATTTTCGAATCCGACGCAAAAATGATAGTTAATTGTAACGTTCAGGTCCTTGTAATGACGATGGAACACTCAAATTGCGTCGAGATTCAATACATCGGCCTCCAGCCTACTTGTCTCCAAGGGTCTGTTGCTGCCTCGGGCACCTTATGGTCGTTCTCCTGTGAGTTTAGATTATCGAATCCGACGAAAAATGATAATTAATTGTAACGTTTAGGGCCTCTTAATGACGATGGAACACTCAAATTGCGTCGAGATTCAATACATCGTCCTCCAGCCGACTTGTCTCCAAGGGTCTGTTGCTGCCTCGGGCATCTTATGTTCGTTCTCCTGTGAGTCTAGATTTTCGAATCCGACGCAAAAATGATAGTTAATTTTTACGTTCAGGGCCTTGTAATGACGATGGAACACTCAAATTGCGTCGAGATTCAATACATCGGCCTCCAGCCGACTTGTCTCCAAGGGTCTAATGCTGCCTCGGGCACCTTATGGTCGTTCTCCTGTGAGTTTAGATTATCGAATCCGACGCAAAAATGATAGTTAATTGTAACGTTCAGGGCCTTCTAATGACGATGGAACACTCATTTTGCGTCGAGAGTCAATACATCATCCTCCAGCCGACTTGTCTACAAGGGAATATTGCTGCCTCGGGCTCATTGTGGTCCGTCTCCTGTGAGTCTAGATTTTCCAATACGACGCAAAAATGATAGTTAATTGTAACGTTCAGGGGCTTCTAATGACGATGGAACACTCAAATTGCGTCGAGATTCAATACATTGGCCGCCAGCCGACTTGTCTCCAAGGGTCTGTTGCTGCCTCGGGCACCTTATGGTCGTTCTCCTGTGAGTTTAGATTATCGAATCCGACGCAAAAATGATAGTTAATTGTAACGTTTAGGGCCTCCTAATGACGATGGGACACTCAAATTGCGTCGAGATTCAATACATCGTCCTCCAGCCGACTTCTCTCCAAGGGTCTATTGCTGCCTCGGGCACCACATGGTCCTTCTCCTGTGAATCTAGATTTTCGAATACGACGCAAAAATGATAGTGAATTGTAACGTTCAGGGCCTCCTAATGACGATGGAACACTCAAATTGCGTCGCGATCCAATACATCGTCCTCCAGCCGACATGTCTCCAAGGGTCTATTGCTGCCTCGGGCACCTTATGGTCGTTCTCCTGTGAGTCTAGATTTTCGAATCCGACGCGAAACTGGTAATTAAGTGTAAGGTTCAGGGCCTCCTAAAGCCGATGGAACACTCAAATTGCGTCGAGATTCAATACATCGACCTCCAGCCGACTTGTCTCCAAGGGTCTATTGCAGTCTCGTGCACTCCTGTTAGTAGATTCTCGAATCCGATGCTAAAATGATAGTTAACTGTAACGTTCAGGGCCTCCTAATGACGATGGAACACTCAAATTGCGTCGAGATTCAATACATCGGCCTCCAGCCGACTTGTCTCCAAGGGTCTATTGCTGCCTCGGACACCTTATGGTCGTTCTCCTGTGAGTCTAGATTTTCGAATCCGACGCAAAAATGATAGTGAATTGTAACGTTCAGCGCCTCCTAATGACGATGGGACACTCAAATTGCGTCGAGAGTCAATACATCTTCCTCCAGCCGACTTGTCTACAAGGGGATATTTCTGCCTCGGGCTCCATGTGGTCCGCCTCCTGTGAGTCAAGATTTTCGAATCCGACGCGAAGCTGATAGTTAATTGTAAGGTTCAGGGCCTCCTAATGACGATGGACACTCAAATTGCGTCGAGATTCAATACATCGGCCTCCAGCCGACTTCTATCCAAGGGGATATTGCTGCCTCGGGCACCTTATGGTCGTTCTTCTGTGAGTTTAGATTATCGAATCCGACGCAAAAATGATAGTTAATTGTAACGTTTAGGGCCTCCTAATGACGATGGAACACTCAAATTGCGTCGAGATTCAATACATCGGCCTCCAGCCGACTTGTCTCCAAGGGTCTATTGCTGCCTCGGGCACCTTATGGTCGTTCTCCTGTGAGTTTAGATTATCGAATCCGACGCAAAAATGATAGTTAATTGTAACGTTTAGGGCCTCCTAATGACGATGGGACACTCAAGTTGCGTCGAGATTCAATACATCGTCCTCCAGCCGACTTGTCTCCATGGGGATATTGCTGTCTCGGGCACAATATGATCCTTCACCTGTGAGTCTAGATTTTCGAATCCGACGCAAAAATGATAGTGAATTATAACGTTCAGCGCCTCCTAATGACGATAGAAGACTCAAATTGCGTCGAGAGTCAATACATCTTCCTCCAGCCAACTTGTCTACAAGGGGATTTTGCTGCCTCGGGCTCCATGTGGTCCGTCTCCTGTGAGTCAAGATTTTCGAATCCGACGCGAAACTGATAGTTAATTGTAACGTTCCGGGCCTCCTAATGCCGATGGAACACTCAAATTGCGTCGAGATTCAATACATCGGCCTCCAGCCGACTTGTCTCCAAGGGTCTATTGCTGCCTCGGGCACCTTATGGTCGTTCTCCTGTGAGTCTAGATTTTCGAATCCGGCGCATAAATGATAGTTAATTGTAACGTTCAGGGACTCCTAAAGACGATGGAACACTCAAATTGCGTCGAGAGTCAATACATCGGCCTCCAGTCGGCTTGTATCCATGGGGATATTGCAATCTCGGGCACAATATGATCCTTCTCCTATGAGTCTAGATTTTCGAATCCGACGCAAAAATGATAGTTAATTGTAACGTTCAGGGCATCCTAATGCCGATGGAACACTCAAATTTCGTCGAGATTCAATACATCGTCCTCCAGAGGACTTGCCTCCAAGGGTCTATAGCTGCCTCGGGCACCTTATGGTCGTTCGCCTGTGAGTCTAGATTTTCGAATCTGACGCAAAAATGACAGTTAATTGTAACGTTCAGGGCCTTGTAATGACGATGGAACACTCAAATTGCGTCTAGAGTCAATACATCTTCCTCCAGCCGACTTGTCTATAAGGGGATATTGCTGCCTCGGGCTCCATGTGGTCCGTCTCCTCTGAGTCTAGATTTTCGAATCCGACGCGAAACTGATAGTTAATTGCTAGGTTCAGGGCCTCCTAATGCCGATGGAACACTCAAATTGCGTCAAGAATCAATACATCGGTTTCCAGTCGACTTGTCTCCAAGGGTCTATTGCTGCCTCGAGCACCGTATGAACGTCTCCTGTTAGTAGATTTTCGAATCCGACGCAAAAATGATAGTGAATTGTAACGTTCAGCGCCTCCTAATGACGATAGAAGACTCAAATTGCGTCGAGATTCAATACATCGTCCTCCAGCTGATTTGCTCCAAGGGGATATTGCTGCCTCGGGCACCTTATGGTCGTTCTCCTGTGAGTCTAGATTTTCGAATCCGACGCAAAAATGATAGTTAATTGTAACTTTCAGGGCCTCCTAATGCCGATGGAACACTCAAATTGCGTCAAGAATCAATGCATCGGTTTCCAGCCGACTTCTCTCCAAGGGTCTATTGCTGCCTCGAGTACCGTATGAACTTCTCCTGTGAGTAAATTTTCGAATCCGACGCAAAAATGATAGTTAATTGTAACGTTCAGGTCCTTGTAATGACGATGGAACACTCAAATTGCGTCGAGATTCAATACATCGGCCTCCAGCCGACTTATCTCCAAGGGTCTGTTGCTGCCTCGGGCACCTTATGGTCGTTCTCTTGTGAGTTTAGATTTTCGAATCCGACGCGAAACTGATAGTTAATTGTAAGGTTCAGGGCCTCCTAATGACGATGGAACACTCAAATTGCTTCGAGATTCAATACATCGGCCTCCAGCCTACTTGTCTCCAAGGGTCTGTTGCTGCCTCGGGCACCTTATGGTCGTTCTCCTGTGAGTTTAGATTATCGAATCCGACGCAAAAATGATAGTTAATTGTAACGTTTAGGGCCTCCTAATGACGATGGAACACTCAAATTGCGTCGATATTCAATACATCGGCCTCCAGCCGACTTGTCTCCAAGGGTCTGTTGCTGCCTCGGGCACCTTATGGTCGTTCTCCTGTGAGTCAACATTTTAGAATCCGACGCAAAACTGATACTTAAATGTAATGCTCAGGGCCTCTTAATGACGATGGAACACTCAAATTGCGTCGAGAGTCAATACATCTTCCTCCAGCCGACTTGTCTACAAGGGGATATTGCTGCCACGGGCTCCATGTGGTCCGTCTCCTGTGAGTCTAGATTTTCGAATCCGACGCTAAAATGATTGTTAATTGTAACGTTTAGGGCCTCCTAATAACGATGGAACACTCAAATTGCGACGAGATTCAATACATCGTCCTCCAGCGGACTTGTCTCCAAGGGGATATTGCTGTCTCGTGCACCGTATGAACTTCTCCTGTGAGTAGATTTTCGAATCCGACGCTAAAATGATTGTTAATTGTAACGTTCAGGGCCTCCTAATGACGATGGAACACTCAAATTGTGTCGAGATCCAATACATCGTCCTCCAACCGATTTGTCTGCAAGGGGATATTGCTGCCTCGGGCACCAAATGGTCCGTCTGCTGTGAGTCTAGATTTTCGAATCCGACGAAAAACTGATAGGTAATTGTAACATTCAGAGCCTCCTAATGACAATGGAACACTCAAATTGCGTCGCGATACAATACATCGACCTCCAGCCGACTTTTTTCCAAGGGTCTATTGCTGCCTCGCGCACCTTATGGTCGTTCTCCTGTGAGTCTAGATTTTCGAATCCGACGCAAAAACGATAGTTAATTGTAACGGTCAGGGCCCTGTAATGACGATGGAACACTCAAATAGCGTCGAGATTCAATACATCGTCCTCCAGCCGACTTGTCTCCAAGGGTCTGTTGCTGCCTCGGGCATCTTATGTTCGTTCTCCTGTGAGTCTAGATTTTCGAATCCGACGCAAAAATGATAGTTAATTTTTACGTTCAGGGCCTTGTAATGACGATGGAACACTCAAATTGCGTCGAGATTCAATACATCGGCCTCCAGCCGACTTGTCTCCAAGGGTCTAATGCTGCCTCGGGCACCTTATGGTCGTTCTCCTGTGAGTTTAGATTATCGAATCCGACGCAAAAATGATAGTTAATTGTAACGTTCAGGGCCTTCTAATGACGATGGAACACTCAAATTGCGTCGAGATTCAATACATCTTCGTCCAGCCGACTTGTCTCCAAGGGGATATTGCTGCCTCGGGCTCCACGTGGTCCGTCTCCTGTGAGTCTAGATTTTAGAATCCGACGCGAAACTGATAGTTAATTGTAAGGTTTAGCGCCTCCTAATGACGATGGAACACTCAAATTGCGTCGAGATTCAATACATCGGCCTCCAGCCGACTTGTCTCCAAGGGTCTAACGCTGATTCGGGCACCTTATGGTCGTTCTCCTGTGAGTTTAGATTATCGAATCCGACGCAAAAATGATAGTTAATTGTGACGTTCAGGGCCTTCTAATGACGACAGAACACTCAAATTGCGTCGAGATTCAATACATCGGCCTCCAGCCGACTTGTCTCCAAGGGTATATCGCTGCCTCGGGCACCACATGGTCCGTCTCCGGTGATTCTACGTTTTCGAATCCGACGCAAAACTCATAGTTAATTGTAACGTTCAGTGCCTCCTATTGGCGATGGAACACTCAAATTGCGTCGAGATTCAATACATCGACCTCCAGCCGACTTGTCTCCAAGGGGATATTGCTGCATCGGGCACCATATTGTCGTTCTCCTGTGAATTTAGATTTTCGAATCCGACGAAAAACTGATAGTTAATTGTAACATTCAGGGCCTCCTAATGACGATGGAACACTCATTTTGCGTCGAGAGTCAATACATCATCCTCCAGCCGACTTGTCTACAAGGGAATATTGCTGCCTCGGGCTCCATGTGGTCCGTCTCCTGTGAGTCTAGATTTTCCAATACGACGCAAAAATGATAGTTAATTGTAACGTTCAGGGGCTTCTAATGACGATGGAACACTCAAATTGCGTCGAGATTCAATACATTGGCCTCCAGCCGACTTGTCTCCAAGGGTCTGTTGCTGCCTCGGGCACCTTATGGTCGTTCTCCTGTGAGTTTAGATTATCGAATCCGACGCAAAAATGATAGTTAATTGTAACGTTTAGGGCCTCCTAATGACGATGGGACACTCAAATTGCGTCGAGATTCAATACATCGTCCTCCAGCCGACTTGTCTCCAAGGGTCTATTGCTGCCTCGGGCACCACATGGTCCTTCTCCTGTGAATCTAGATTTTCGAATACGACGCAAAAATGATAGTGAATTGTAACGTTCAGGGCCTCCTAATGACGATGGAACACTCAAATTGCGTCGCGATCCAATACATCGTCCTCCAGCCGACTTGTCTCCAAGGGTCTATTGCTGCCTCGGGCACCTTATGGTCGTTCTCCTGTGAGTCTAGATTTTCGTATCCGACGCGAAACTGATAATTAATTGTAAGGTTCAGGGCCTCCTAAAGCCGATGGAACACTCAAATTGCGTCGAGATTCAATACATCGACCTCCAGCCGACTTGTCTCCAAGGGTCTATTGCAGTCTCGTGCACTCCTGTTAGTAGATTCTCGAATCCGACGCTAAAATGATAGTTAACTGTAACGTTCAGGGCCTCCTAATGACGATGGAACACTCAAATTGCGTCGAGATTCAATACATCGGCCTCCAGCCGACTTGTCTCCAAGGGTCTATTGCTGCCTCGGACACCTTATGGTCGTTCTCCTGTGAGTCTAGATTTTCGAATCCGACGCAAAAATGATAGTGAATTGTAACGTTCAGCGCCTCCTAATGACGATGGGACACTCAAATTGCGTCGAGAGTCAATACATCTTCCTCCAGCCGACTTGTCTACAAGGGGATATTTCTGCCTCGGGCTCCATGTGGTCCGTCTCCTGTGAGTCAAGATTTTCGAGTCCGACGCGAAGCTGATAGTTAATTGTAAGGTTCAGGGCCTCCTAATGACGATGGAACACTCAAATTGCGTCGAGATTGAATACATCGGCCTCCAGCCGACTTCTATCCAAGGGGATATTGCTGCCTCGGGCACCTTATGGTCGTTCTTCTGTGAGTTTAGATTATCGAATCCGACGCAAAAATGATAGTTAATTGTAACGTTTAGGGCCTCCTAATGACGATGGAACACTCAAATTGCGTCGAGATTCAATACATCGGCCTCCAGCCGACTTGTCTCCAAGGGTCTATTGCTGCCTCGGGCACCTTATGGTCGTTCTCCTGTGAGTTTAGATTATCGAATCCGACGCAAAAATGATAGTTAATTGTAACGTTTAGGGCCTCCTAATGACGATGGGACACTCAAATTGCGTCGAGATTCAATACATCGTCCTCCAGCCGACTTGTCTCCATGGGGATATTGCTGTCCCGGGCACAATATGATCCTTCTCCTGTGAGTCTAGATTTTCGAATCCGACGCAAAAATGATAGTGAATTGTAACGTTCAGCGCCTCCTAATGACGATAGAAGACTCAAATTGCGTCGAGAGTCAATACATCTTCCTCCAGCCAACTTGTCTACAAGGGGATTTTGCTGCCTCGGGCTCCATGTGGTCCGTCTCCTGTGAGTCAAGATTTTCGAATCCGACGCGAAACTGATAGTTAATTGTAACGTTCCGGGCCTCCTAATGCCGATGAAACACTCAAATTGCGTCGAGATTGAATACATCGGCCTCCAGCCGACTTGTCTCCAAGGGTCTATTGCTGCCTCGGACACCTTATGGTCGTTCTCCTGTGAGTCTAGATTTTCGAATCCGACGCATAAATGATAGTTAATTGTAACGTTCAGGGACTCCTAAAGACGATGGAACACTCAAATTGCGTCGAGAGTCAATACATCGGCCTCCAGTCGGCTTGTATCCATGGGGATATTGCAATCTCGGGCACAATATGATCCTTCTCCTATGAGTCTAGATTTTCGAATCCGACGCAAAAATGATAGTTAATTGTAACGTTCAGGGCATCCTAATGCCGATGGAACACTCAAATTGCGTCGAGATTCAATACATCGTCCTCCAGAGGACTTGCCTCCAAGGGTCTATTGCTGCCTCGGGCACCTTATGGTCGTTCTCCTGTGAGTCTAGATTTTCGAATCTGACGCAAAAATGACAGTTAATTGTAACGTTCAGGGCCTTGTAATGACGATGGAACACTCAAATTGCGTCGAGAGTCAATACATCTTCCTCCAGCCGACTTGTCTACAAGGGGATATTTCTGCCTCGGGCTCCATGTGGTCCGTCTCCTGTGAGTCAAGATTTTCGAGTTCGACGCGAAGGTGATAGTTAATTGTAAGGTTCAGGGCCTCCTAATGACGATGGAACACTCAAATTGCGTCGAGATTCAATACATCGGCCTCCAGCCGACTTCTATCCAAGGGGATATTGCTGCCTCGGGCACCTTATGGTCGTTCTTCTGTGAGTTTAGATTATCGAATCCGACGCAAAAATGATAGTTAATTGTAACGTTTAGGGCCTCCTAATGACGATGGAACACTCAAATTGCGTCGAGATTCAATACATCGGCCTCCAGCCGACTTGTCTCCAAGGGTCTATTGCTGCCTCGGGCACCTTATGGTCGTTCTCCTGTGAGTTTAGATTATCGAATCCGACGCAAAAATGATAGTTAATTGTAACGTTTAGGGCCTCCTAATGACGATGGGACACTCAAATTGCGTCGAGATTCAATACATCGTCCTCCAGCCGACTTGTCTCCATGGGGATATTGCTGTCTCGGGCACAATATGATCCTTCTCCTGTGAGTCTAGATTTTCGAATCCGACGCAAAAATGATAGTGAATTGTAACGTTCAGCGCCTCCTAATGACGATAGAAGACTCAAATTGCGTCGAGAGTCAATACATCTTCCTCCAGCCAACTTGTCTACAAGGGGATTTTGCTGCCTCGGGCTCCATGTGGTCCGTCTCCTGTGAGTCAAGATTTTCGAATCCGACGCGAAACTGATAGTTAATTGTAACATTCCGGGCCTCCTAATGCCGATGAAACACTCAAATTGCGTCGAGATTGAATACATCGGCCTCCAGCCGACTTGTCTCCAAGGGTCTATTGCTGCCTCGGACACCTTATGGTCGTTCTCCTGTGAGTCTAGATTTTCGAATCCGACACATAAATGATAGTTAATTGTAACGTTCAGGGACTCCTAAAGACGATGGAACACTCAAATTGCGTCGAGAGTCAATACATCGGCCTCCAGTCGGCTTGTATCCATGGGGATATTGCAATCTCGGGCACAATATGATCCTTCTCCTATGAGTCTAGATTTTCGAATCCGACGCAAAAATGATATTTAATTGTAACGTTCAGGGCATCCTAATGCCGATGGAACACTCAAATTGCGTCGAGATTCAATACATCGTCCTCCAGAGGACTTGCCTCCAAGGGTCTATTGCTGCCTCGGGCACCTTATGGTCGTTCTCCTGTGAGTCTAGATTTTCGAATCTGACGCAAAATTGACAGTTAATTGTAACGTTCAGGGCCTTGTAATGACGATGGAACACTCAAATTGCGTCGAGAGTCAATACATCTTCCTCCAGCCGACTTGTCTACAAGGGGAAATTTCTGCCTCGGGCTCCATGTGGTCCGTCTCCTGTGAGTCAAGATTTTCGAGTCCGACGCGAAGCTGATAGTTAATTTTAAGGTTCAGGGCCTCCTAATGACGATGGAACACTCAAATTGCGTCGAGATTCAATACATCGACCTCCAGCCGACTTGTCTCCAAGGGTCTATTGCAGTCTCGTGCACTCCTGTTAGTAGATTCTCGAATCCGACGCTAAAATGATAGTTAACTGTAACGTACAGGGCCTCCTAATGACGATGGAACACTCAAATTGCGTCGAGATTCAATACATCGGCCTCCAGCCGACTTGTCTCCAAGGGTCTATTGCTGCCTCGGACACCTTATGGTCGTTCTCCTGTGAGTCTAGATTTTCGAATCC
The DNA here is from genome assembly GCF_023864345.2 of Schistocerca serialis cubense. Taxonomy (NCBI): domain Eukaryota; kingdom Metazoa; phylum Arthropoda; class Insecta; order Orthoptera; family Acrididae; genus Schistocerca; species Schistocerca serialis. Next base: position 7,529,339 of record NC_064647.1, read on the forward strand.
GACGCAAAAATGATAGTGAATTGTAACGTTCAGCGCCTCCTAATTACGATGGGACACTCAAATTGTGTCGAGAGTCAATACATCTTCCTCCAGCCGACTTGTCTACAAGGGGATATTTCTGCCTCGGGCTCCATGTGGTCCGTCTCCTGTGAGTCAAGATTTTCGAGTCCGACGCGAAGCTGATAGTTAATTGTAAGGTTCAGGGCCTCCTAATGACGATGGAACACTCAAATTGCGTCGAGATTCAATACATCGGCCTCCAGCCGACTTCTATCCAAGGGGATATTGCTGCCTCGGGCACCTTATGGTCGTTCTTCTGTGAGTTTAGATTATCGAATCCGACGCAAAAATGATAGTTAATTGTAACGTTTAGGGCCTCCTAATGACGATGGAACACTCAATTTGCGTCGAGATTCAATACATCGGCCTCCAGCCGACTTGTCTCCAAGGGTCTATTGCTGCCTCGGGCACCTTATGGTCGTTCTCGTGTGAGTTTAGATTATCGAATCCGACGCAAAAATGATAGTTAATTGTAACGTTTAGGGCCTCCTAATGACGATGGGACACTCAAATTGCGTCGAGATTCAATACATCGTCCTCCAGCCGACTTGTCTCCATGGGGATATTGCTGTCTCGGGCACAATATGATCCTTCTCCTGTGAGTCTAGATTTTCGAATCCGACGCAAAAATGATAGTGAATTGTAACGTTCAGCGCCTCCTAATGACGATAGAAGACTCAAATTGCGTCGAGAGTCAATACATCTTCCTCCAGCCAACTTGTCTACAAGGGGATTTTGCTGCCTCGGGCTCCATGTGGTCCGTCTCCTGTGAGTCAAGATTTTCGAATCCGACGCGAAACTGATAGTTAATTGTAACGTTCCGGGCCTCCTAATGCCGATGAAACACTCAAATTGCGTCGAGATTGAATACATCGGCCTCCAGCCGACTTGTCTCCAAGGGTCTATTGCTGCCTCGGGCACCTTATGGTCGTTCTCCTGTGAGTCTAGATTTTCGAATCCGGCGCATAAATGATAGTTAATTGTAACGTTCAGGGACTCCTAAAGACGATGGAACACTCAAATTGCGTCGAGAGTCAATACATCGGCCTCCAGTCGGCTTGTATCCATGGGGATATTGCAATCTCGGGCACAATATGATCCTTCTCCTATGAGTCTAGATTTTCGAATCCGACGCAAAAATGATAGTTAATTGTAACGTTCAGGGCATCCTAATGCCGATGGAACACTCAAATTGCGTCGAGATTCAATACATCGTCCTCCAGAGGACTTGCCTCCAAGGGTCTATTGCTGCCTCGGGCACCTTATGGTCGTTCTCCTGTGAGTCTAGATTTTCGAATCTGACGCAAAAATGACAGTTAATTGTAACGTTCAGGGCCTTGTAATGACGATGGAACACTCAAATTGCGTCGAGAGTCAATACATCTTCCTCCAGCCGACTTGTCTACAAGGGGATATTGCTGCCTCGGGCTCCATGTGGTCCGTCTCCTCTGAGTCTAGATTTTCGAATCCGACGCGAAACTGATAGTTAATTGCTAGGTTCAGGGCCTCCTAATGACGATGGAACACTCAAATTGCGTCAAGAATCAATACATCGGTTTCCAGCCGACTTGTCTCCAAGGGTCTATTGCTGCCTCGAGCACCGTATGAACTTCTCCTGTTAGTAGATTTTCGAATCCGACGCAAAAATGATAGTGAATTGTAACGTTCAGCGCCTCCTAATGACGATAGAAGACTCAAATTGCGTCGAGATTCAATACATCGTGCTCCAGCTGATTTGCTCCAAGGGGATATTGCTGCCTCGGGCACCTTATGGTCGTTCTCCTGTGAGTCTAGATTTTCGAATCCGACGCAAAAATGATAGTTAATTGTAACTTATAGGGCCTCCTAATGCCGATGAAACACTCAAATTGCGTCAAGAATCAATGCATCGGTTTCCAGCCGACTTCTTTCCAAGGGTCTATTGCTGCCTCGAGTACCGTATGAACTTTTCCTGTGAGTAGATTTTCGAATCCGACGCCAAAATGATAGTTAATTGTAACGTTCAGGTCCTTGTAATGACGATGGAACACTCAAATTGCGTCGAGATTCAATACATCGGCCTCCAGCCGACTTATCTCCAAGGGTCTGTTGCTGCCTCGGGCACCTTATGGTCGTTCTCCTGTGAGTTTAGATTTTCGAATCCGACGCGAAACTGATAGTTAATTGTAAGGTTCAGGGCCTCCTAATGACGATGGAACACTCAAATTGCGTCGAGATTCAATACATCGGCCTCCAGCGGACTTGTCTCCAAGGGGATATTGCTGTCTCGGGCACCATATGATCCTTCTCCTGTGAGTCTAGATTTTCGAATCCGACGCAAAAATGATAGTGAATAGTAACGTTCAGCGCCTCCTAATGACGATGGAACACTCAAATTGCGTCGAGATTCAATACATCGTCCTCCAGCCGACTTGTCTCCAAGGGTCTATTGCTGCCTCAGGCACCTTATGGTCGTTCTCTTGTAAGTCTAGATTTGCGAATCCGACGCAAAAATGATAATTAATTGAAAGGTTCAGGGACTCCTAATGCCGATGGAATACTCAAATTGCGTCGAGATTCAATACATCGACCTCCAGCCGACTTGTCTCCAAGGGTCTATTGCAGTCTCGTGCACTCCTGCTAGTTGATTTTCGAATCCGGCGCTAAAATGATAGTTAACTGTAACGTTCAGGGCCTCCTAATGCCGATGGAACACTCTAATTGCGTCGAGATTCAATACATCGGGCTCCAGCCGACTTGTCTCCAAGGGTCAATTGCTGCCTCGGGCACCTTATGGTCGTTCTCCTGTGAGTCTAGATTTTCGAATCCGACGCAAAACTCATAGTTAATTGTAACGTTCAGGGCCTCCTAATGACGATGGAACACTCAATTTGCGTCAAGAATCAATACATCGGTTTCCAGCCGACTTGTCTCCAAGGGTCTATTGCTGCCTCGGGCACCTTATGGTCGTTCTCCTGTGAGTCTAGATTTTCGAATCCGACGCAAAAATGATAGTGAATTGTAACGTTCAGCGCCTCCTAATGACGATGGGACACTCAAATTGCGTCGAGAGTCAATACATCTTCCTCCAGCCGACTTGTCTCCAAGGGTCTATTGCTGCCTCGGGCACCATATGGTCGTTCTCCTGTGAGTTTAGATTATCGAATCCTACGCAAAAATGATAATTAATTGTAACGTTTAGGGCCTCCTAATGACGATGGGACACTCAAATTGCGTCGAGATTCAATACATCGTCCTCCAGCCGACTTGTCTCCAAGGGTCTATTGCAGTCTCTTGCACTCCTGTTAGTAGATTTTCGAATCCGACGCTAAAATGATAGTTAACTGTAACGTTCAGGGCCTCCTAATGCCGATGGAACACTCTAATTGCGTCGAGATTCAATACATCGTGCTCCAGCCGACATGTCTCCAAGGGTCTATTGCTGCCTCGGGCACCTTATGGTCGTTCTCCTGTGAGTTTAGATTATCGAATCCGACGGAAAAATGATAGTTAATTGTAACGTTTAGGGCTTCCTAATGACGATGGAACACTCAAATTGCGTCGAGATCAATACATCGGCCTTTAGCCGACTTGTCTCCAAGGGTCTATTGCTGCCTCGGACACCTTATGGTCGTTCTCCTGTGAGTTTAGATTATCGAATCCGACGTAAAAATGATAGTTAATTGTAACGTTTAGGGCCTCCTAATGACGATGGGACACTCAAATTGCGTCGAGATTCAATACATCGGCCTCCAGCCGACTTGTCTCCAAGGGTCTATTGCAGTCTCGTGCACTCCTGTTAGTAGATTTTCGAATCCGACGCTAAAATGATAGTTAAATGTAACGTTCAGGGCCTCCTAATGCCGATGGAACACTCTAATTGCGTCGAGATTCAATACATCGGGCTCCAGCCACTTGTCTCCAAGGGTCTATTGCTGCCTCGGGCACCTTATGGTCGTTCTCCTGTGAGTCTAGATTTTCGAATCCGACGCAAAACTCATAGTTAATTGCAACGTTCAGGGCCTCCTAATGACGATGGAACACTCAAATTGCGTCGAGATTCAATACATCGTCCTCCAGCCGACTTGTCTCCAAGGGTCTATTGCTGCCTCGGGCACCTTATAGTCGTTCTCCTGTGAGTCTAGATTTTTGAATCTGACGCAAAAATGATAGTTAATTGTAACGTTCAGGGCCTTGTAATGACGATGGAACACTCAAATTGCGTCGAGAGTCCATACATCTTCCTCCAGCCGACTTGTCTACAAGGGGATATTGCTGCCTCGGGCTCCATGTGGTCCGTCTCCTGTGAGTCTAGATTTTCGAATCCGACGCAAAACTGATATTTAATTGCAAGGTTCAGGGCCTCCTAATGACGATAGAACACTCAAATTGCGTCGAGATTCAATACATCGGCCTCCAGCGGACTTGTGTCCAAGGGGATATTGCTGTCTCGGGCACCATATGATCCTTCTCCTGTGAGTCTACATTTTCGAATCCGAGGCAAAAATGATTGTTATTTGTAACGTTCAGCGCCTTCTGATGGCGATAGAACTCTCAAATTGCGTCGAGATTCAATACATCGTCCTCCAGCCGACTTGTCTCCAAGGGTCTAATGCTGCCTCGGGCTCCTTATGGTCGTTCTCTTGTAAGTCCAGATTTTCGAATCCGACGCAGCCCGAGGCAGCGATATCCCCTTGGAGACAAGTCGGCTGGAGGAAGAAGTATTGACTCTCGACGCAAAATGAGTGTTCTATCGTCATTAGGAGGCCCTGAATGTTACAATTAACTATCAGTTTTTCGTCGGATTCAAAAATCTAGACTCACAGGAGAACGACCACAAGGTGCCCGAGGCAGCAATAGACCCTTGGAGACAAATCGGCTGGAGGCCGATGTATTGAATCTCGACGCAATTTGAGTGTTCCATCGCCAATAGGAGACCCTGAACGTTACAATTAACTATGAGTTTTGCGTCGGATTCGAAAACGTAGAATCACCGGGGACGGACCATGTGGTGCCCGAGGCAGCGATATCCCCATGGAGACAAGTCGGCTGGAGGACGATGTATTGAATCTCGACGCAATATGAGTGTCCCATCGTCATTAGGAAGCCCTAAACGTTACAATTAACTATCATTTTTGCGTCGGATTTGATAATCTAAACTCACAGGAGTACGACCATAAGGTGCCCGAGGCAGCAACAGACCCTTGGAGACAAGTCGGCTGGAGGCCGATGTATTGAATCTCGACGCAATTTGAGTGTTCCATCGTCATTAGGAGGCCCTGAATGTTACAATTAACTATCAGTTTTTCGTCGGATTCGAAAACCTAGACTCACAGCAGACGGTCCATTTGGTGCCCGAGGCAGCAATATCCCCTTGGAGATAAATCGGCTGGAGGACGATGTATTGAATCTCGACGCAATTTGAGTCTTCTATCGTCATTAGGAGGTGCTGAACGTTACAATTCACTATCTTTTTTGCGTCGGATTCGAAAATCTAGACTCACAGGAGAAGGATCATATTGTGCCCGAGACTGCAATATCCCCTTGGATACAAGTCGACTGGAGGTCGATGTATTGACTCTCGACACAATTTGAGTGTTCCATCGTCTTTAGGAGTCCCTGAACGTTACAATTAACTATCATTAATGCGTCGGATTCGAAAATCTAGACTCACAGGAGAACGACCATAAGGTGCCCGAGGCAGCAATAGACCCTTGGAGACAAGTCGGCTGGAAACCGATGTATTGATTCTTGACGCAATTTGAGTGTTCCATCGTCATTAGGAGGCCCTGAACGTTACAATTCACTATCATTATTGCGTCGGATTCGAAAATCTAGACTCACAGGAGAAGGACCATGTGGTGCCCGAGGCAGCGATATACCCTTGGAGACAAGTCGGCTGGAGGCCGATGTATTGAATCTCGACGCAATTTGAGTGTTCCATCGTCATTAGGAGGCCCTGAACGTTACAGTTAACTATCAGTTTTTCGTCGGATTCAAAAATCTAGACTCACAGGAGAACGACCATAAGGTGCCCGAGGCAGCAATAGATCCTTGGGAGCAATTCGGCTGGAGGCCGATGTATTGAATCTCGACGCAATTTGAGTGTTCCATCGCCAATAGGAGACCCTGAACGTTACAATTAACTATCATTTTTGCGTCGGATTCGAAAATCTAGACTCACAGGAGACGGACCACATGGAGCCCGAGGCAGCAATATCCCCTTGTAGACATGTCGGCTGGAGGAAGATGTATTGACTAACGTCGCAAAATGAGTGTTCCATCGTCATTAGGAGGCCCTGAATGTTACAATTAACTATCAGTTTTTCGTCGGATTCGAAAATCTAAACTCACAGGAGAACGACCATAAGGTGCCCGATGCAGCAATAACTCCTTGGAGACAAGTCGGCTGCAGGTCGATGTATTGAATCTCGACGCAATTTGAGTGTTCCATCGCCAATAGGAGGCCCTGAACGTTACAATAACTATGAGTTTTGCGTCGGATTCGAAAACGTAGAATCACCGGAGACGGACCATGTGGTGCCCGAGGCAGCGATATCCCCATGGGGACAAGTCGGCTGGAGGACGATGTATTGAATCTCGACGCAATATGAGTGTCCCATTGTCATTATTAGGCCCTAAACGTTACAATTAACTATCATTTTTGCGTCGGATTCGATAATCTAAACTCACAGGAGAACGACCATAAGGTGCCCGAGGCAGCAATAGACCCTTGGAGACAAGTCGGCTGGAAACCGATGTATTGATTCTTGACGCAATTTGAGAGTTCCATCGTCATTAGGAGGCCCTGAACGTTAATTTTAACTATCATTTTTGCGTGGGATTCGAAAATCTAGACTTACAAGAGAACGACCATAAGGTGCCCGGGGCAGCATTAGACCCTTGGAGACACGTCGGCTGGAGGACGATGTATTGGATCGCGACGCAATTTGAGTGTTCCATCGTCATTAGGAGGCCCTGAATGTTAGAATTAACTATCAGTTTTTCGTCGGATTCGAAAATCTAGACTCACAGCAGACGGACCATTTGGTGCCCGAGGCAGCAATAGACCCTTGGAGACAAGTCGGCTGGAGGACGATGTATTGAATCTCGACGCAATTTGAGTGTTCCATCGGCATTAGGAGGCCCTGAACGTTACAATTAACTATCATTTTTGCGTCGGATTCGAAAATCTAGACTCACAGGAGAAGGATCATATTGTGCCCGAGACTGCAATATCCCCTTGGATACAAGTCGACTGGAGGTCGATGTATTGACTCTCGACGCAATTTGAGTGTTCCATCGTCTTTAGGAGTCCCTGAACGTTACAATTAACTATCATTTATGCGTCGGATTCGAAAATCTAGACTCACAGGAGAACGACCATAAGGTGCCCGAGGCAGCATTAGACCCTTGGAGACAAGTCGGCTGGAGGACGATGTATTGAATCTCGACTCAATTTGAGTCTTCTATCGTCATTAGGAGGCGCTGAACGTTACAATTCACTATCATTTTTGCGTTGGATTCGAAAATCTAGACTCACAGGTGCAGGATCATATTGTGCCCGAGACTGCAATATCCCCTTGGATACAAGTCGACTGGAGGTCGATGTATTGACTCTCGACGCAATTTGAGTGTTCCATCGTCTTTAGGAGTCCCTGAACGTTACAATTAACTATCATATATGCGTCGGATTAGAAAATCTAGACTCACAGGAGAACGACCATAAGGTGCCCGAGGCAGCGTTAGACCCTTGGAGACAAGTCGGCTGGAGGACGATGTATTGAATCTCGACGCAATTTGAGTCTTCTATCGTCATTAGGAGGCGCTGAACGTTACAATTCACTATCATTTTTGCGTTGGATTCGAAAATCTAGACTCACAGGTGAAGAATCATATTGTGCCCGAGACTGCAATATCCCCTTGGATACAAGTTGACTGGAGGTCGATGTATTGACTCTCGACGCAATTTGAGTGTTCCATCGTCATTAGGAGGCCCTAAACATTACAATTAACTATCATTTTTGCGTCGGATTCGATAATCTAAACTCACAGGAGAACGACCATAAGGTGCCCGAGGAAGCAATATCCCCTTGGAGACAAATCGGCTGGAGGACGATGTATTGAATCTCGACGCAATTTGAGTCTTCTATCGTCATTAGGAGGCGCTAAACGTTACAATTCACTATCATTTTTGCGTCGGATTCGAAAATCTAGACTCACAGGTGAACGATCATATTGTGCCCGAGACTGCAATATCCCCTTGGATACAAGTCGACTGGATGTCGATGTATTGACTCTCGACGCAATTTGAGTGTTCCATCGTCTTTAGGAGTCCCTGAACGTTACAATTAACTATCATTTATGCGTCGCATTCGCAAATCTAGACTCACAGGAGAAAGACCATAAGGTGCCCGAGGCAGCAATAGACCCTTGGAGACAAGTCGGCTGGAAACCGATGTATTGATTCTTGACGCAATGTGAGTGTTCCATCGTCATTAGGAGGCCCTGAACTTTACAATTAACTAAGAGTTTTGCGTCGGATTCGAAAATCTAGACTCACAGGAGAACGACCTTAAGGCGCCCGAGGCAGCAATAGACCCTTGGAGAGAAGTCGGCTGGAGGCCGATGTATTGAATCTCGACGCAATTTGAGTGTTCCATCGTCATTAGGAGGCCCTAAACGTTACAATTAACTATCATTTTTGCGTCGGATTCGATAATCTAAACTCACAGGAGAACGACCATAAGGTGCCCGAGGCAGCAATATCCCCTTGGAGACAAATCGGCTGGAGGACGATGTATTGAATCTCGACGCAATTTGAGTCTTCTATCGTCATTAGGAGGCGCTGAACGTTCAATTAACTATAATTTGTGCGTCGGATTCGAAAATCTAGACTCACAGGAGAACGACCATAAGGTGCCCGAGGCAGCAATAGACCCTTGGAGACAAGTCGGCTGGAAACCGATGTATTGATTCTTGACGCAATTTGAGTGTTCCATCGTCATTAGGAGGCCCTGAACGTTACAATTCACTATCATTTTTGGGTCAGATTCGAAAATCTAGACTCACAGGAGAAGGACCATGTGGTGCCCGAGGCAGGGATATCCCCTTGGAGACAAGACGGCTGGTGGCCGATGTATTGAATCTCGACGCAATTTGAGTGTTCCATCGTCATTAGAAGGCCCTGAAACTTACAATTAACTATCATTTTTGCGTCGGATTCGAAAATCTAGACTCACAGGAGAACGACCATAAGGTGCCCGAGGCAGCAATAGACCTTTGGAGACAAGACGGCTGGAGGCCGATGTATTGAATCTCGACGCAAATTGAGTGTTCCATCGTCATTAGGAGGCCCTAAACGTTACAATTAACTATCATTTTTGCGTCGGATTCGATAACCTAAACTCACAGGAGAACGACCATAAGGTGCCGAGGCAGCAATATCCACTTGGAGATAAATCGGCTGGAGGACGATGTATTGAATCTCGACGGAGTTTGAGTCTTCTATCGTCATTAGGAGGCGCTGAACGTTACAATTCACTATCATTTTTGCGTCGGATTCGAAAATCTAGACTCACAGGAGAAGGATCATATTGTGCCCGAGACTGCAATATCCCCTTGGATACAAGTCGACTGGAGGTCGATGTATTGATTCTCGACGCAATTTGAGTGTTCCATCGTCTTTAGGAGGCCCTGAACGTTACAATTCACTATCATTTTTGCGTCGGATTCGAAAATCTAGACTCACAGGAGAAGGACCATGTGGTGCCCGAGGCAGCGATATCACCTTGGAGCAAGTCGGCTGGAGGCCGATGTATTGAATCTCGACGCAATTTGAGTGTTCCATCGTCATTAGAAGGCCCTGAACGTTACAATTAACTATCATTTTTGCGTCGGATTCGAAAATCTAGACTCACAGGAGAACGACCATAAGGTGCCTGAGGCAGCAATAGACGCTTGGAGACAAGTCGGCTGGAGGAAGATGTATTGACTCTCGACGCAAAATGAGTGTTCCATCGTCATTAGGAGGCCCTGAATGTTGCAATTAACTATCAGTTTTTCGTCGGATTCAAAAATCTAGACTCACAGGAGAACGTCCATAAGGTGCCCGAGGCAGCAATAGACCCTTGGAGACAAATCGGCTGGAGGACGATGTATTGAATCTCGGCGCAATTTGAGTGTTCCATCGCCAATAGGAGACCCTGAAAGTTACAATTAACTATCATTTTTGCGTCGGATTCGCAAATCTATACTCACAGGAGAACGACCATAAGGTGCCCGAGGCAGCAACAGACCCTTGGAGGCAAGTCGGCTGGAGGCCGATGTATTGAATCTCGACGCAATTTGAGTGTTCCATCGGCATTAGGAGGCCCTGACCGTTACAATTAACTATCATTTTTGCGTCGGATTCGAAAATCTAGACTTACAAGAGAACGACCATAAGGTGCCCGAGGCAGCAATAGACCCTTGGAGACAAGTCGGCTGGAGGCCGATGTATTGAATCTCGACGCAATTTGAGTGTTCCATCGTCATTAGGAGGCCCTGAACGTTACAGTTAACTATCAGTTTCGCGTCGGATTCGAAAATCTAGACTCACAGGAGAACGACCATAAGGTGACCGAGGCAGCAATAGACCCTTGGAGACAAGTCGGCTGGAGGACGATGTATTGACTCTCGACGCAATTTGAGTGTTCCATCGTCTTTAGGAGTCCCTGAACGTTACAATTACCTATCACGTATGCGTCGGATTCGAAAATCTAGACTCACAGGAGAACGACCATAAGGTGCCTGAGGCAGCAATAGACCCTTGGAGACAAGTCGGCTGGAGGAAGATGTATTGACTCTCGACGCAAAATGAGTGTTCTATCGTCATTAGGAGGCCCTGAATGTTACCATTAACTATCAGTTTTTCGTCGGATTCGAAAATCTAAACTCACAGGAGAACGACCATATGATGCCCGAGGCAGCAACAGACCCTTGGAGACAAGTCGGCTGGAGGCGGATGTATTGAATCTCGACGCAATTTGAGTGTTCCATCGTCATTACAAGGCCCTGAACGTTACAATTAACCATCATTTTTGCGTCGGATTCGAAAATCTAGACTCACATGAGAGCGAACATAAGAGGCCGGAGGCTGTGATATCCCCATGGAGACAAGTCGGCTGGAGCACGATGTATTGAATCTCGACGCAATTTGAGTGGCCCATCGTCATTAGGAGGCCCTGAACGTTACAATTAACTATCATTTTTGCGTCGGATTCGATAATCTAAACTCACAGGAGAACGACCATAAGGTGCCCGAGGCAGCAACAGACCCTTGGAGACAAGTCGGCTGGAGGCCGATGTATTGAATCTCGACGCAATTTGAGTGTTCCATCGTCATTACAAGGCCCTGAACGTTACAATTAACTATCATTTTTGCGTCGGATTCGAAAATCTAGACTCACAGGAGAACGACCATAAGGTGCCCGAGGCAGCAATAGACCCTTGGAGACAAGTCGGCTGGAGGCCGATGTATTGAATCTCGACGCAATTTGAGTGTTCCATCGGCATTAGGAGGCCCTGAACGTTACAATTAACAATCATTTTAGCGTCGGATTCGAAAATCTACTCACAGGAGAAGTTCATACGGTGCTCGAGACAGCAATATCCCCTTGGAGTCAAGGCCGCTGGAGGCCGATGTATTGAATCTCGACGCAATTTGAGTGTTCCATCGTCATTACGAGGCCCTGAACGTTACAATTAACTATCAGTTTCGGGTCGGATTCGAAAATCTAGACTCACATGAGAGCGAACATAAGAGGCCGGAGGTAGTAATATCCCCATGGAGACAAGTCGGCTGGAGGAGGATGTATTGAATCTCGACGCAATTTGAGTGTCCCATCGTCATTACGAGGCCCTAAACATTACAATTAACTATCATTTTTGCGTCGGATTCGATAATCTAAACTCACAGGAGAACGACCATAAGGTGCCCGAGGCAGCAACAGACCCTTGAAGACAAGTCGGCTGGAGGCCGATGTATTGAATCTCGACGCAATTTGAGTGTCCCATCGTCATTACAAGGCCCTGAACGTTACAATTAACTATCATTTTTGCGTCGGATTCGAAAATCTAGACTCACAGGAGAACGACCATAAGGTGCCCGAGGCAGCAACAGATCCTTGGAGACAAGTCGGCTGGAGGACGATGTATTGAATCTCGACGCAATTTGAGTGTTCCATCGGCATTAGGAGGCCCTGAACGTTACAGTTAACTATCATTTTAGCGCCGGATTCGAAAGTCTACTAACAGGAGAAGGATCATATGGTGCCCGATGCAGCAATATACCCTTGGAGACAAGTCGGCTGGAGCACGATGTATTGAATCTCGACGCAATTTGAGTGTTCCATCGTCATTACAAGGCCCTGAACGTTACAATTAGCTATGAGTTTTGCGTCGGATTCGAAAATCTAGACTCACAGGAGAACGACCATAAGGTGCCCGAGGCAGCAATAGACCCTTGGAGACAAGTCGGCTGGAGGCCGATGTATTGAATCTGGACGCAATTTGAGTGTTCCATCGGCATTAGGAGCCCCTGAACGTTACAGTTAACTATCATTTATGCGTCGGATTCGATAATCTAAACTCACAGGAGAACGATCATAAGGTGCCCGAGGCAGCAACAGACCCTTGGAGACATGTCGGCTGGAGGCCGATGTATTGAATCTCGATGCAATTTGAGTGTTCCATCGTCATTACAAGGCCCTGAACGTTACAATTAACTATCATTTTTGCGTCGGATTCGATAATCTAGACTCACAGGAAAACGTTCATAAGGTGCCCGAGGCATCAATAGACCCTTGGAGACCAATCGGCTGAATGCCGATGTATTGAATCTCGAGGCAATTTGAGCGTTCCATCGTCATTAGGAAGCCCTGAACGTTACAATTAACAATCAGTTTCGCGTCGGATTCGAAAATCTAGACTCACATGAGAGCGAACAGAAGAGGCCGGAGGCAGTAATATCCCCACGGACACAAGTCGGCTGGAGGACGATGTATTGAATCTCGACGCAATTTCAGTGTCCCATCGTCATTAGGAGGCCCTGAACGTTACAATTAACTATCATTTTTGCGTCGGATTCGAAAATCTAGACTTACAAGAGAACGACCATAAGGTGCCCGGGGCAGCATTAGACCCTTGGAGACAAGTCGGCTGGAGGACGATGTATTGAATCTCGACGCAATTTGAGAGTTCTATCGTCATCAGGAGGCGCTGAACGTTACTATTCAGTATCATTTTGCGTCGGATTCGAAAATCTAGACTCAAAGGAGAAGGATCATTTGGTGCCCGAGACAGCAATATCCCCTTGGAGACAAGTCGGTTAGAGGCCGATGTATTGAATCTCGACGCAATTTGAGTGTTCCATCGTCATTACGAGGCCCTGAACGTTACAATTAACTGTCAATTTTGCTTCGGATTCGAAAACCTAGACTCACAGGAGAACGACCATAAGGTGCCCGAGGCAGCAATAGACCCTTGGAGACAAGTCGGCTGGAGGTCGAAATATTGAATCTCGACGCAATTTGAGTGTTCCATCGTCTTTAGGAGTCCCTGAACGTTACAATTCACTATCATTTTTGCGTCGGATTCGAAAATCTAGACTCACAGGAGAAGGACCATGTGGTGCCCGAGGCAGCATTAGTCCCTGGGAGACAAGTCGGCTGGTGGACGATGTATTGGATCGCGACGCAATTTGAGTGTTCCATCGTCATTAGGAGTCCCTGAACGTTACAATGAACTATCATTTATGCGTCGGATTCGAAAATCTAGACTCACAGGAGAACGACCATAAGGTGCCCGAGGCAGCAATAGACCCTTGGAGACAAGTCGGCTGGAGGCCGATGTATTGAATCTCGACGCAATTTGAGTGTTCCATCGGCATTAGGAGGCCCTGAACGTTACAATTAACTATCATTTTTGCGTCGGATTCGAAAATCTAGACTTACAAGAGAACGACCATAACGTGCCCGGGGCAGCATTAGACCCTTGGAGACAAGTCGGCTGGAGGACGATGTATTGAATCTCGACGCAATTTGAGAGTTCTATCGTCATCAGGAGGCGCTGAACGTTACTATTCACTATCATTTTTGCGTCGGATTCGAAAATCTAGACTCACAGGAGAAGGATCATTTGGTGCCCGAGAGAGCAATATCCCCTTGGAGACAAGTCCGCAGGAGGCCGGTGTATTGAATCTCGACGCAATTTGAGTGTTCCATCGTCATTAGGAGGCCCTGAACCTTACAATTAACTATCAGTTTCGCGTCGGATTCGAAAATCTAGACTCACAGGAGACGGAACACATGGAGCCCGAGGCAGCAATATCCCCTTGTAGACAATTCGGCTGGAGGAAGATGTATTGACTCTCGACGCAATTTGAGTGTTCCATCGGCATTAGGAGGCCCTGAACGTTATAATTAACTATCATGTTTGCGTCGGTTTCGAAAATCTAGACTTACAAGTGAACGACCATAACGTGCCCGAGGCAGCAATAGACCCTTGGAGACAAGTCGGCTAGAGGCCGATGTATTGAATCTCGACGCAATTTGAGTGTTCCATCGTCATTACGAGGCCCTGAACGTTACAATTAACTGTCATTTTTGCTTCGGATTCGAAAACCTAGACTCTCAGGAGAACGACCATAATGTGCCTGAGGCAGCAATAGACACTTGGAGACAAGTCGGCTGGAGGTCGATGTATTGAATCTCGACGCAATTTGAGTGTTCCATCGTCATTAGGAGGCCCTGAACGTTACAATTAACAATCATTTTTGGTCGGATTTGAAAATCTACTCACAGGAGAAGTTCATACGGTGCTCGAGACAGCAATATCCCCTTGGAGACAAGTCCGCTGGAAGCCGATGTATTGAATCTCGACGCAATTTGAGTGTTCCATCGTCATTAGGAGGCCCTAAACCTAACAATTAACTATCAGTTTCGCGTCGGATTCGAAAATCTAGACTCACAGGAGAACGACCATAAGGTGCCCGAGGCAGCAATGGACCCTTGGAGACAAGTCGGCTGGAGGACGATGTATTGAATCTCGACGCAATTTGAGTGTTCCATCGTCTTTAGGAGTCCCTGAACGTTACAATGAACTATCACTTATGCGTCGGATTCGAAAATCTAGACTCACAGGAGAAGGATCATATTGTGCCCGAGGCAGCATTAGACCCTAGGAGACAAGTCGGCTGGAGGACGATGAATTGGATCGCGACGCAAGTTGAGTGTTCCATCGTCATTAGGAGGCCCTCAATGTTACAATTAACTATCAGTTTTTCGTCGGATTCGAAAATCTAGACTCACAGCAGACGGACCATTTGGTGCCCGAGGCAGCAATATCCCCTTGGAGACAAATCGGCTGGAGGACGATGTATTGAATCTCGACGCAAATTGAGTCTTCTATCGTCATTAGGAGGCGCTGAACGTTACAATTCACTATCATTTTTGCGTCGGATTCGAAAATCTAGACTCACAGGAGAAGGATCATATTGTGCCCGAGACTGCAATATCCCCTTGGATACAAGTCGACTAGAGAACGATGTATTGACTCTCGACGTAATTTGAGTTTTCCATCGTCTTTAGGAGTCCCTGAACGTTACAATTAACTATGAGTTTTGCGTCGGATTCGAAAATCTAGACTCACAGGAGAACGACCATAAGGTGCCCGAGGCAGCAATAGACCCTTGGAGGCAAGTCGGCTGGAGGACGATGTATTGAATCTCGACGCAATTTGAGTGTTCCATCGTCTTTAGGAGTCCCTGAACGTTACAATGAACTATCATTTATGCGTCGGATTCGGAAATCTAGACTCACAGGAGAACGACCATAAGGTGCCCGAGGCAGCAATAGACCCTTGGAGACAAGTCGGCTGGAAACTGATGTATTGATTCTTGACGCAATTTGAGTGTTCCATCGTCATTAGGAGGCCCTGAACGTTACAATTAACTATGAGTTTTGCGTCGGATTCGAAAATCTAGACTCACAGGAGAACGACCATAAGGTGCCCGAGGCAGCAACAGACCCTTGGAGACAAGTCGTCTGGAGGCCGATGTATTGAATCTCGACGCAATATGAGTGTTCCATCGGCATTAGGAGGCCCTGAACGTTACAATTAACTATCAGTTTCGCGTCGGATTCAAAAATCTAGACTAACAGGAGAACGACCATAAGGTGCCCGAGGCAGCAATATAGCCTTGGAGACAAGTCGGCTGGAGGTCGATGTATTGAATCTCGACTCAATTTGAGTGTTCCATCGGCATTAGGAGGCCCTGAACGTAACAATTAACTATCAGTTTCGCGTCGGATTCGAAAATCTAGACATGCAGGAGAACGACCATAAGGTGCCCGAGGCAGCAACAGACCCTTGGAGACAAGTCGGTTGGAGGTCGATGTATTGAATCTCGACGCAATTTGAGTGTTCCATCGGCATTATGAGGCCCTGAACGTTACAATTAACTATCAGTTTCGCGTCGGATTCGAAAATCTAGACTCACAGGAGAACGACCATAAGGTGCCCGTGGCAGCAACAGACCCTTGGAGGCAAGTAGGCTGGAAACCGATGTAATGATTCTTGACGCAATTTGAGTGTTCCATCGTCATTAGGAGGCTCTAAACGTTACAACTAACTATGAGTTTTGCGTCGGATTCGAAAATCTAGACTCACAGGAGAACGACCATAAGGTGCCCGAGGCAGCAATAGACCGTTGGAGACAAATCGGCTGAATGCCGGTGTATTGAATCTCGAGGCAGTTTGAGTGTTCCATCGTCATTAGGAAGCCCTGAACGTTACAATTAACAATCAGTTTCGCGTCGGATTCGAAAATTTAGACTCACAGGAGAACGACCATAAGGTGCCCGAGGCAGCAATAGACCCTTGGAGACAAGTCGGCTGGAGGACGATGAATTGGATCGCGACGCAAGTTGAGTGTTCCATCGTCATTAGGAGGCGCTGAATGTTACAATTAACTATCAGTTTTTCGTCGGATTCGAAAATCTAGACTCACAGCAGACGGACTATTTGGTGCCAGAGGCAGCAATATCCCCTTGGAGAAAAATCGGCTGGAGGACGATGTATTGAATCTCGACGCAATTTGAGTCTTCTATCGTCATTAGGACTCGCTGAACGTTACAATTCACTATCATTTTTGCGTCGGATTCGAAAATCTAGACTCACAGGAGAAGGATCATATTGTGCCCGAGACTGCAATATCCCCTTGGATACAAGTCGACTAGAGGTCGATGTATTGACTCTCGACGCAATTTGAGTGTTCCATCGTCTTTAGGAGTCCCTGAACGTTACAATTAACTATCATTTATGCGTCGGATTCGGAAATCTAGACTCACAGGAGAACGACCATAAGGTGCCCGAGGCAGCAATAGAACCTTGGAGACAAGTCGGCTGGAAACCGATGTATTGATTCTTGACGCAATTTGAGTGTTCCATCGTCATTAGGAGGCCCTGAACGTTACAATTAACTATGTGTTTTGCGTCGGATGAAAATCTAGACTCACAGGAGAACGACCATAAGGTGCCCGAGGCAGCTCAGACCCTTATAGGCAAGTCGTCTGGAAGCCGATGTATTGAATCTCGACGCAATTTGAGTGTTCCATCGGCATTAGGAGGCCCTGAACGTTACAATTAACTATCAGCTTCGCGTCGGATTCAAAAATCTTGACTCACAGGAGAACGACCATAAGGTGCCCGAGGCAGCAATATACCCTTGGAGACAAGTCGGCTGGAGGCCGATGTATTGAATCTCGACGCAATTTGAGTGTTCCATCGGCATTAGGAGGCCCTGAACGTTACAATTAACTATCAGTTTCGCGTCGGATTCGAAAATCTAGACTCACAGGAGAACGACCATAAGGTGCCCGAGGCAGCAACAGACCCTTGGAGACAAGTCGGCTGGAGGCCGATGTATTGAATCTCGACGCAATTTGAGTGTTCCATCGGCATTAAGCGGCCCTGAAGGTTACAATTAACTATCAGTTTCGCGTCGGATTCGAAAATCTAGACTCACAGGAAAACGACCATAAGGTGCCCGAGGCATAACAGACCCTTGGAGGCAAGTAGGCTAGAAACCGATGTATTGATTCTTGACGCAATTTGAGTGTTCCATCGTCATTAGGAGGCTCTAAACGTTACAATTAACTATGAGTTTTGCGTCGGATTCGAAAATCTAGACTCACAGGAGAACGACCATAAGGTGCCCGAGGCAGCAATAGACCGTTGGAGACAAATCGGCTGAATGCCGGTGTATTGAATCTCGAGGCAGTTTGAGTGTTCCATCGTCATTAGGAAGCCCTGAACGTTACAATTAACAATCAGTTCCGCGTCGGATTCGAAAATCTAGACTCACATGAGAGCGAACATAGGAGGCCGGAGGCAGTAATATCCCCATGGAGACAAGTCGGCTGGAGGACGATGTATTGAATCTCGACGCAATTTGAGTGTTCCATCGGCATTAGGAGGCCCTGAACGTTACAATTAACTATCAGTTTCGCGTCGGATTCAAAAATCTAGACTCACAGGAGAACGACCATAAGGTGCCCGAGGCAGCAATAGACACTTGGAGACAAGTCGGCAGGAGGACGATGAATTGGATCGCGACGCAAGTTGAGTGTTCCATCGTCATTAGGAGGCCCTGAATGTTACAATTAACTATCAGTTTTTCGTCGGATACGAAAATCTAGACTCACAGGAGAAGGATCATATTGTGCCCGAGACTGCAATATCCCCTTGGATACAAGTCGACTAGAGGTCGATGTATTGACTCTCGACGCAATTTGAGTGTTCCATCGTCTTTAGGAGTCCCTGAACGTTACAATTAACTATCATTTATGCGTCGGATTCGGAAATCTAGACTCACAGGAGAACGACCATAAGGTGCCCGAGGCAGCAATAGAACCTTGGAGACAATTCGGCTGGAAACCGATGTATTGATTCTTGACGCAATTTGAGTGTTCCATCGTCATTAGGAGGCCCTGAACGTTACAATTAACTATGAGTTTTGCGTCGGATTCGAAAATCTAGACTCACAGGAGAACGACCATAAGGTGCCCGAGGCAGCAACAGACCCTTATAGGCAAGTCATCTGGAGGCCGATGTATTGAATCTCGACGCAATTTGAGTGTTCCATCGGCATTAGGAGGCCCTGAACGTTACAATTAACTATCAGTTTCGCTTCGGATTCAAAAATCTTGACTCACAGGAGAACGACCATAGGGTGCCCGAGGCAGCAATATACCCTTGGAGACAAGTTGGCTGGAGGTCGATGTATTGAATCTCGTCTCAATTTGAGTGTTCCATCGTCATTAGGAGGCCCTGAACGTTACAATTAACAATGAGTTTTGCGTCGGATTCGAAAATCTAGACTCACAGGAGAACGACCATAAAGTGCCCGAGGCAGCAATATACCCTTGGAGACAAGTCGGCTGGAGGCCGATGTATTGAATCTCGACGCAATTTGAGTGTTCCATCGGCATTAGGAGGCCCTGAACGTTACAATTAACTATCAGTTTCGCGTCGGATTCGAAAATCTAGACTCACAGGAGAACGACCATAAGGTGCCCGAGGCAGCAACAGACCCTTGGAGACAAGTCGGCTGGAGGCCGATGTATTGAATCTCGACCCAATTTGAGTGTTCCATCGGCATTAGGAGGCCCTGAACGTTACAATTAACTATCAGTTTCGCGTCGGATTCGAAAATCTAGACTCACAGGAGAACGACCATAAGGTGCCCGAGGCAGCAACACACCCTCTGAGACTAGTCGGCTGGAAACCGATGTATTGATTCTTGACGCAATTTGAGTGTTCCATCGTCATTAGGAGGCCCTGAACGTTACAATTAACTATGAGTTTTGCGTCGGATTCGAAAATCTAGACTCACAGGAGAACGACCATAAGGTGCCCGAGCCAGCAGTACACCCTTGGAGACAAGTCCGCTGGAGGCCGATATATTGAATCTCGACGCAATTTGAGTGTTCCATCGGCATTTGGAGGCCCTGAAAGTTACAATTAACTATCAGTTTCGCGTCGGATTCGAAATTCTAGACTCACAGGAGACGGACCACATGGAGCCCGAGGCAGCAATAGACCCTTGGAGACAAGTCGGCTGGAGGCCGATGTATTGAATCTCGACGCAATTTGAGTGTTCCATCGGCATTAGGAGGCCCTGAACGTTACAGTTAACTATCATTTTTGCGTCGGATTCGAAAATCTAGACTCACAGGAGAAGGATCATATTGTGCCCGAGAATGCAATATCCCCTTGGATACAAGTCGACTGGAGGTCGATGTATTGACTCTCGACGCAATTTGAGTGATCCATCGTCTTTAGGAGTCCTTGAACGTTACAATTAACTATCATTTTTGCGTCGGATTCGAAAATCTAGACTCACAGGAGAACGACCATAAGGTGCCCGAGGCAGCAACAGACCCTTGGAGACAAGTCCTCTGGAGGACGATGTATTGAATCTCGACGCAATTTGAGTGTTCCATCGTCATTACAAGGCCCTGAATGTTACAATTAACTATCATTTTTGCGTCGGATTCGAAAATCTAGACTCACAGGAGAACGACCATAAGGTGCCCGAGGTTGCAATAGACCCTTGGAGACAAGTCGGCTGGAGGCCGATGTATTGAATCTCGACGCAATTTGAGTGTTCCATCGGAATTAGGAGGGCCTGAACGTTACAATTAACTATCAGTTTCGCGTCGGATTCGAAAATCTAGACTCACAGGAGAACGACCATAAGGTGCCCGAGGCAGCAACAGACCCTTGGAGACAAGTCGGCTGGAGGACGATGTATTGAATCTCGAAGCAATTTGAGAGTTCCATCGCCATTAGGAAGCCCTGAACGTTACAATTAACAATCAGTTTCGCGTCGGATTCGAAAACCTAGACTCACATGAGAGCGAACATAAGAGGCCGGAGGCAGTAATATCCCCATTGAGACAAGTCGGCTGGAGGACGATGTATTGACTCTCGACTCAATTTGAGTGTTCCATCGGCACTAGGAGGCCCTAAACGTTACAATTAACTATCATTTTTGCGTCGGATTCGATAATCTAAACTCACAGGAGAACGACCATAAGGTGCCCGAGGCAGCAACAGACCCTTGGATACAAGTCGGCTGGAGGCCGATGTATTGAATCTCGACGCAATTTGAGTGTTCCATCGTCATTACAAGGCCCTGAGCGTTACAATTAACTATCATTTTTGCGTCGGACTCGAAAATCTAGACTCACAGGAGAACGACCATAAGGTGCCCGAGGCAGCAAAAGACCCTTGGAGACAAGTCGGCTGGAGGCCGATGTATTGATTCTCGACGCAATTTGAGTGTTCCATCGTCATTACAAGGCCCTGAACGTTACAATTAACTATCATTTTTGCGTCGGACTAGAAAATCTAGACTCACAGGAGAATGACCATAAGGTGCCCGAGGCAGCAACAGACCCTTGGAGACAAGTCGGCTGGAGGCCGATGTATTGAATCTCGACGCAATTTGAGTGTTCCATCTGCATTAGGAGGCCCTGAACGTTACAATTAACTATCATTTTTGCGTCGGATTCGAAAATCTAGACTTACAAGAGAACGACCATAAGGTGCCCGAGGCAGCATTAGACCCTTGGAGACAAGTCGGCTGGAGGACGATGTATTGAATCTCGACACAATTTGAGAGTTCTATCGTCACCAGGAGGCGCTGAACGTTACTATTCACTATCATTTTTGCGTCGGATTCGAAAATCTAGACTCACAGGAGAAGGATCATATATTGCCCGAGACAGCAATATCCCCTTGGAGACAAGTCCGGTGGAGGCCGATGTATTGAATCTCGACGCAATTTGACTGTTCCATCGTCATTAGGAGGCCCTGAACCTTACAATTAACTATCAGTTTAGCGTCGGATTCGAAAATCTAGACTCACATGAGAGCGAACATAAGTGGCCGCAGGCAGTAATATCCCCATGGAGACAAGTCGGCTGGAGGACGATGTATTGACTCTCGACGAAATTTGAGTGTCCCATCGTCATTAGGAGGCCCTAAACGTTACAATTAACTATCATTTTTGCGTCGGATTCGATAATCTAAACTCACAGGAGAACGACCATAAGGTGCCCGAGGCAGCAACAGACCCTTGGGGACAAGTCGGCTGGAGGCCGATGTATTGATTCTCGACGCAATTTGAGTGTTCCATCGTCATTACAAGGCCCTGAACGTTACAATTAACTATCATTTTTGCGTCGGATTCGGTAATCTAAACTCACAGGAGAACGACCATAAGGTGCCCGAGGCAGCAACAGACCCTTATAGACAAGTCGGCTGGAGGCCGATGTATTGAATCTCGACGCAATTTGAGTGTTCCATCGTTATTACAAGGCCCTGAACGTTACAATTAACTATGAGTTTTGCGTCGGATTCGAAAACGTAGAATCACCGGAGACGGACCATGTGGTGCCCGAGGCAGCGAATTCTTCTTGGAGACAAGTCGGCTGGAGGCCGATGAATTAAATCTCGACCCAATTTGAGTGTTCCATCGTCATTAGAAGGCTCTGAACGTTACAATTAACTATCATTTTTGCGTCGGATTTGAAAATCTAGACTCACAGGAGAACGACCATAAGGCGACGGAGGCTGCAATAGACCCTTGGAGACAAGTCGGCTGGAGGACGATGTATTGAATCTCGACGCAATTTGAGAGTTCCATCGCCATTAGGAAGCCCTGAACGTTACAATTAACAATCAGTTTCGCGTCGGATTCGAAAACCTAGACTCACATGAG
The DNA here is from genome assembly GCF_023864345.2 of Schistocerca serialis cubense. Taxonomy (NCBI): domain Eukaryota; kingdom Metazoa; phylum Arthropoda; class Insecta; order Orthoptera; family Acrididae; genus Schistocerca; species Schistocerca serialis. The sequence continues at coordinate 7,552,209 of NC_064647.1, forward strand.
AGCGAACATAAGAGGCCGGAGGCAGTAATATCCCCATGGAGACAAGTCGGCTGGAGGACGATGTATTGACTCTCGACTCAATTAGAGTGTTCCATCGGCACTAGGAGGCCCTAAACGTTACAATTAACTATCATTTTTGCGTCGGATTCGATAATCTAAACTCACAGGAGAACGACCATAAGGTGCCCGAGGCAGCAACAGACCCTTGGATACAAGTCGGCTGGAGGCCGATGTATTGAATCTCGACGCAATTTGAGTGTTCCATCGTCATTATAAGGCCCTGAACGTTACAATTAACTATCATTTTTGCGTCGGACTCGAAAATCTAGACTCACAGGAGAACGACCATAAGGTGCCCGAGGCAGCAACAGACCCTTGGAGACAAGTCGCCTGGAGGACGATGTATTGAATCTCGACGCAATTTGAGTGTTCCATCGTCATTACAAGGCCCTGAACGTTACAATTAACTATCATTTTTGCGTCGGATTCGAAAATCTAGACTCGCAGGAGAACGACCATAAGGTGCCCGAGGCAGCAATAGACCCTTGGAGACAAGTCGGCTGGAGGACGATGTATTGAATCTCGACGCAATTTGAGTGTTCCATCGGCATTAGGAGGCCCTGAACGTTACAAATAACTACCATTTTTGCGTCGGATTCGAAAATCTAGACTTACAAGAGAACGACCATAAGGTGCCCGAGGCAGCATTAGACCCTTGGAGACAAGTCGGCTGGAGGACGATGTATTGAATCTCGACGCAATTTGAGAGTTCTATCGTCATCAGGAGGCGCTGAACGTTACTATTCACTATCATTTTTGCGTCGGATTCGAAAATCTAGACTCACAGGAGAAGGATCGTATGTTGCCCGAGACAGCAATATCCCCTTGGAGACAAGTCCCCTGGAGGCCGATGTATTGACACTCGACGCAATTTGAGTGTTCCATCGTCATTAGGAGGCCCTGAACCTTACAATTAACTATCAGTTTCGCGTCGGATTCGAAATTCTAGACTCACATGAGAGCGAACATAAGTGGCCGGAGGCAGTAATATCCCCATGGAGACAAGTCGGCTGGAGGACGATGTATTGAATCTCGACGCAATTTGAGTGTCCCATCGTCATTAGGAGGCCCTAAACGTTACAATTAACTATCATTTTTGCGTCGGATTCGATAATCTAAACTCACAGGAGAACGACCATAAGGTGCCCGAGGCAGCAACAGACCCTTGGAGACAAGTCGGCTGGAGGCCGATGTATTGATTCTCGACGCAATTTGAGTGTTCCATCGTCATTACAAGGCCCTGAACGTTACAATTAACTATCATTTTTGCGTCGGATTCGATAATCTAAACTCACAGGAGAACGACCATAAGGTGCCCGAGGCAGCAACAGACCCTTATAGACAAGTCGGCTGGAGGCCGATGTATTGAATCTCGACGCAATTTGAGTGTTCCATCGTCATTACAAGGCCCGGAACGTTACAATTAACTATGAGTTTTGCGTCGGATTCGAAAACGTAGAATCACCGGAGACGGACCATGTGGTGCCCGAGGCAGCGATATCCTCATGGAGACAAGTCGGCTGGAGGCCGATGAATTGAATCTCGGCGCAATTTGAGTGTTCCATCGTCATTAGAAGGCCCTGAACGTTACAATTAACTATCATTTTTGCGTCGGATTCGAAAATCTAGACTCACAGGAGAACCGCCATAAGGTGCCCGAGGCAGCAATAGACCCTTGGAGTCAAGTCGGCTGGAGGTCGATGTATTGGATCACGACGCAATTTGAGTGTTCCATCGTCATTAGGAGGCCCTGAATGTTACAATTAACTATCAGTTTTTCGTCGGATTCGATAATCGAGACTCACAGCAGACGGACCATTTGGTGCCCGAGACAGCAATATCCCCTTGGAGACAAGTCAGCTGGAGGCCGATGTATTGAATCTCGACGCGATTTGAGTGTTCCATCGGCATTAGGAGGCCCTGAACGTTACAGTTAACTATCATTTTAGCGTCGGATTCGAAAATCTACTAACAGGAGAAGGATCATATGGTGCACGAGACTGCAATATCCCCTTCGATACAAGTCGACTGGATGTCGATGAATTGACTCTCGACGCAATTTGAGTGTTCCATCGTCTTTAGGATTCCGTGAACGTTGCAATTAACTATCATTTATGCGTCGGATTCGAAAATCTAGACTCACTGGAGAACGACCATAAGGTGCCCGAGGCAGCAATAGACCCTTGGAGACAAGTCGGCTGGAGGCCGATGTATTGAATCTCGACGCAATTTGAGTGTTCCATCGGCATTAGGAGGCCCTGAACGTTACAGTTAACTATCATTTTAGCGACGGATACGAAAATCTACTAACAGGAGAAGGATCATATGGTGCACGAGACTGCAATATCCCCTTGGATACAAGTCGACTGGAGGTCGATGTATTGACTCTCGACGCAATTTGAGTGTTCCATCGTCATTACAAGGCCCTGAACGTTACAATTAACTATCATTTTTGCGTCGGATTCGAAAATCTAGACTCACAGGAGAACGACCAAAAGGTGCCCGAGGCAGCAATAGACCCTTGGAGACAAGTCCGCTGGAGGACGATGTATTGAATCTCGACGCAATTTGAGAGTTCCACCGTCATTAGGAGGCCCTGAACGTTATAATTAACTATCATTTTTGCGTCGGATTCGAAAATCTAGACTTACGAGAGAACGACCATAAGGTGCCCGAGGCAGCATTAGACCCTTGGAGACAAGTCGGCTGGTGGACGATGTATTGGATCGCGACGCAAATTGAGTGTTCCATCGGCATTAGGAGGCCATGAACGTTACAGGTAACTATCATTTTAGCGTCGGATTCGAAAATCTAGACTCACAGGAGAACGACCTTAAGGTGCCCGAGGCAGCAATAGACCCTTGGAGACAAGTCGGCTGAGGACGATGTATTGAATCTCGACGCAATTTGAGAGTTCCATCGTCATTAGGGGGCCCTGAACGTTACAATTAACTATCATTTTTGCGTCGGTTTCGAAAATCTAGACTTACGAGAGAACGAGCATAAGGTGCCCGAGGCAGCATTAGACCCTTGGAGACAAGTCGGCTGGTGGACGATGTATTGGATCGCGACGCAAATTGAGTGTTCCATCGTCATTAGAAGGCCCTGAAAGTTACAATTAACTATCAGTTTTTCGTCGGATTCGAAAATCTAGACTCACAGCAGTCGGACCATTTGGTGCCCGAGGCAGCAATATCCCCTTGGAGACAAATCGGCTGGAGGACGATGTATTGAATCTCGACGCAATTTGAGTCTTCAATCGCCATTAGGAGGCGCTGAACGTTACAATTCACTATCACTTTTGCGTCGGATTCGAAAATCTAGACTCACAGGAGAACGACCATAAGGTGCCCGAGGCAGCATTAGACCCTTGGAGACAAGTCGGCTGGTGGACGATGTATTGGATCGCGACGCAAATTGAGTGTTCCATCGGCATTAGGAGGCCATGAACGTTACAGGTAACTATCATTTTAGCGTCGGATTCGAAAATCTAGACTCACAGGAGAACGACCATAAGGTGCCCGAGGCAGCAATAGACCCTTGGAGACAAGTCGGCTGAGGACGATGTATTGAATCTCGACGCAATTTGAGAGTTCCATCGTCATTAGGGGGCCCTGAACGTTACAATTAACTATCATTTTTGCGTCGGTTTCGAAAATCTAGACTTACGAGAGAACGACCATAAGGTGCCCGAGGCAGCATTAGACCCTTGGAGACAAGTCGGCTGGTGGACGATTTATTGGATCGCGACGCAAATTGAGTGTTCCATCGTCATTAGGAGGCCCTGAATGTTACAATTAACTATCAGTTTTTCGTCGGATTCAAAATCTAGACTCACAGCAGTCGGACCATTTGGTGCCCGAGGCAGCAATATCCCCTTAGAGACAAATCGGCTGGAGGACGATGTATTGAATCTCGACGCAATTTCAGTCTTCTATCGCCATTAGGAGGCGCTGAACGTTACAATTAACTATCATTTTTGCGTCGGATTCGAAAATCGAGACTCACAGGAGAACGACCATAAGGTGCCCGAGGCAGCAATAGACCCTTGGAGACAAGTCGGCTGGAGGTCGATGTATTGAATCTCGACGCAATTTGAGTGTTCCATCGGCATTAGGTGGCCATGAACGTTACAGTTAACTATCATTTTAGCGTCGGATTCGAAATTCTACCAACAGGAGAAGGATCATATGGTGCACGAGACTGAAATATCCCCTTGGATACAAGTCGACTGGAGGTCGATGTACTGACTCTCGACGCAATTTGAGTGTACCATCGTCTTTAGGAGTCCCTCAACGTTACAATTAACTATCATTTATGCGGCGGATTCAAATTCTACTCACAGGAGAAGTTCATACGGTGCTCGAGGCAGCAATAGACCCTTGGAGACAAGTCGGCTGGAAACCGATGTATTGATTCTTGACGCAAATTGAGTGTTCCATCGTCATTAGGAGGCCCTGAACGTTACAATTAACAATCATTTTAGCGTCGGATTCGAAAATCTACTAACAGGAGAAGTTCATACGGTGCTCGAGACAGCAATATCCCCTTGGAGACAAGTCCGCTGGAGGCCGATGTATTGAATCTCGACGTAATTTGAGTGTGCCATCGTCATTAGGAGGCCCTGAACCTTACAATTAACTATCAGTTTCGCGTGGGATTCGAAAATCTAAACTCGCAGGAGAACGACCATAAGGTGCCCAAGGCAGCAACAGACCCTTGGAGACAAGTCGGCTGGAGGACGATGTATTGAATCTCGTCGCAATTTGAGTGTTCCATCGTCATTAGGAGGCCCTGAACGTTACAATTAAATATCATTTTATCGTCGGATTCGAAAATCTAGACTCACAGGAGAACGACCATAAGGTGCCCGAGGGAGCAACAGACCATAGGAGACAAGTCGGCTGGAGGCCGATGTATTGAATCTCGACGCAATTTGAGTGTACCATCGCCAATAGGAGGCCCTGAACGTTACAATTAACTATCATTTTTGCGTCGGATTCGAAAATCTAGACTCACAGGAGAACGACCATAAGGTGCCCGAGGCAGCAATAGACCCTTGGAGACAAGTCGGCTGGAGGCCGATGTATTTAATCTCGACGCAATTTGAGTGTTCCATCGGCGTTAGGAGGCCCTGATCGTTACAGTTAACCATCATTTTAGCGTCGGATTCGAAAATCTACTAACAGGAGAAGGATCATATGGTGCACGAGACTGCAATATCCCCTTGGATACAAGTCGACTGGAGGTCGATGTATTGACTCTCGACGCAATTTGAGTGTTCCATCGTCATTACAAGGCCCCGAACGTATCAATTAACTATCATTTTTGCGCCGGATTCGAAAATCTAGACTCACAGAAGAACGACCATAAGGTGCCCGAGGCAGCAATAGACCCTTGGAGACAAGTCGGCTGGAGGACGATGTATTGAATCTCGACGCAATGTGAGAGTTCCATCGTCATTAGGGGGCCCTGAACGTTACAATTAACTATCATTTTTGCGTCGGATTCGAAAATCTAGACTTACAAGAGAACGACCATAAGGTGCCCGAGGCAGCATTAGACCCTTGGAGACAAGTCGGCTGGAGGCCGATGTATTGAATCTCGACGCAATTTCAGTGTTCCATCGTCATTAGGAGGCCCTGAACCTTACAATTAACTATCAGTTTCGCGTCGGATTCGAAAATCTAAACTCACAGGAGAACGACCATAAGGTGCCCGAGGCAGCAACAGACCGTTGGAGACAAGTCGGCTGGAGGACGATGTATTGAATCTCGACTCAATTTGAGTGTTCCATCGTCATTACAAGTCCCTGAACGTTACAATTAACTATCATTTTTGCGTCGGATTCGAAAATCTAGACTCACAGGAGAACGACCATAAGGTGCCCGAGGCAGCAACAGACCATAGGACACAAGTCGGCTGGAGGCCGATGTATTGAATCTCGACGCAATTTGAGTGTTCCTTCGCTAATAGGAGGCCCTGAACGTTACAATTAACTACCATTTTTGCGTCGCATTCGAAAATCTAGACTCACAGGAGAACGACCATAAGGTGCCCGAGGCAGCATTAGACCCTTGGAGACAAGTCGGCTGGTGGACGATGTATTGGATCGCGACGCAAATTGAGTGTTCCATCGGCATTAGGAGGCCATGAACGTTACAGGTAACTATCATTTTAGCGTCGGATTCGAAAATCTAGACTCACAGGAGAACGACCATAAGGTGCCCGAGGCAGCAATAGACCCTTGGAGACAAGTCGGCTGAGGACGATGTATTGAATCTCGACGCAATTTGAGAGTTCCATCGTCATTAGGGGGCCCTGAACGTTACAATTAACTATCATTTTTGCGTCGGTTTCGAAAATCTAGACTTACGAGAGAACGACCATAAGGTGCCCGAGGCAGCATTAGACCCTTGGAGACAAGTCGGCTGGTGGACGATGTATTGGATCGCGACGCAAATTGAGTGTTCCATCGTCACTAGGAGGCCCTGAATGTTACAATTAACTATCAGTTTTTCGTCGGATTCGAAAATCTAGACTCACAGCAGTCGGACCATTTGGTGCCCGAGGCAGCAATATCCCCTTAGAGACAAATCGGCTGGAGGACGATGTATTGAATCTCGACGCAATTTCAGTCTTCTATCGCCATTAGGAGGCGCTGAACGTTACAATTAACTATCATTTTTGCGTCGGATTCGAAAATCTAGACTCACAGGAGAACGACCATAAGGTGCCCGAGGCAGCAATAGACCCTTGGAGACAAGTCGGCTGGAGGCCGATGTATTGAATCTCGACGCAATTTGAGTGTTCCATCGGCATTAGGTGGCCATGAACGTTACAGTTAACTACCATTTTAGCGTCGGATTCGAAATTCTACCAACAGGAGAAGGATCATATGGTGCACGAGACTGCAATATCCCCTTGGATACAAGTCGACTGGAGGTCGATGTACTGACTCTCGACGCAATTTGAGTGTTCCATCGTCTTTAGGAGTCCCTCAACGTTACAATTAACTATCATTTATGCGTCGGATTCAAAAATCAACTCACAGGAGAAGTTCATACGGTGCTCGAGGCAGCAATAGACCCTTGGAGACAAGTCGGCTGGAAACCGATGTATTGATTCTTGACGCAATTTGAGTGTTCCATCGTCATTAGGAGGCCCTGAACGTTACAATTAACAATCATTTTAGCGTCGGATTCGAAAATCTACAAACAGGAGAAGTTCATACGGTGCTCGAGACAGCAATATCCCCTTGGAGACAAGTCCGCAGGAGGCCGATGTATTGAATCTCGACGTAATTTGAGTGTGCCATCGTCATTAGGAGGCCCTGAACCTTACAATTAACTATCAGTTTCGCGTCGGATTCGAAAATCTAAACTCGCAGGAGAACGACCATAAGGTGCCCAAGGCAGCAACAGACCCTTGGAGACAAGTCGGCTGGAGGACGATGTATTGAATCTCGTCGCAATTTGAGTGTTCCATCGTCATTAGGAGGCCCTGAACGTTACAATTAAATATCATTTTATCGTCGGATTCGAAAATCTAGACTCACAGGAGAACGACCATAAGGTGCCCGAGGGAGCAACAGACCATTGGAGACAAGTCGGCTGGAGGCCGATGTATTGAATCTCGACGCAATTTGAGTGTTCCATCGCCAATAGGAGGCCCTGAACGTTACAATTAACTATCATTTTTGCGTCGGACTCGAAAATCTAGACTCACAGGAGAACGACCATAAGGTGCCCGAGGCAGCAATAGACCCTTGGAGACAAGTCGGCTGGAGGCCGATGTATTTAATCTCGACGCAATTTGAGTGTTCCATCGGCAGCAGGAGGCCCTGACCGTTACAGTTAACCATCATTTTAGCATCGTATTCGAAAATCTACTAACAGGAGAAGGATCATATGGTGCACGAGACTGCAATATCCCCTTGGATACAAGTCGACTGGAGGTCGATGTATTGACTCTCGACGCAATTTGAGTGTTCCATCGTCATTACAAGGCCCCGAACGTATCAATTAACTATCATTTTTGCGCCGGATTCGAAAATCTAGACTCACAGGAGAACGACCATAAGGTGCCCGAGGCAGCAATAGACCCTTGGAGACAAGTCGGCTGGAGGACGATGTATTGAATCTCGACGCAATGTGAGAGTTCCATCGTCATTAGGGGGCCCTGAACGTTACAATTAACTATCATTTTTGCGTCGGATTCGAAAATCTAGACTTACAAGAGAACGACCATAAGGTGCCCGAGGCAGCATTAGACCCTTGGAGACAAGTCGGCTGGAGGCCGATGTATTGAATCTCGACGCAATTTCAGTGTTCCATCGTCATTAGGAGGCCCTGAACCTTACAATTAACTATCAGTTTCGCGTCGGATTCGAAAATCTAAACTCACAGGAGAACAACCATAAGGTGCCCGAGGCAGCAACAGACCGTTGGAGACAAGTCGGCTGGAGGACGATGTATTGAATCTCGACGCAATTTGAGTGTTCCATCGTCATTACAAGTCCCTGAACGTTACAATTAACTATCATTTTTGCGTCGGATTCGAAAATCTAGACTCACAGGAGAACGACCATAAGGTGCCCGAGGCAGCAACAGACCATAGGAGACAAGTCGGCTGGAGGCCGATGTATTGAATCTCGACGCAATTTGAGTGTTCCTTCGCCAATAGGAGGCCCTGAACGTTACAATTAACTACCATTTTTGCGTCGGATTCGAAAATCTAGACTCACAGGAGAACGACCATAAGGTGCCCGAGGCAGCAATAGACCCTTGGAGACAAGTCGGCTGGAGGCCGATGTATTGAATCTCGACGCAATTTGAGTGTTCCATCGGCATTAGGAGGAACTGAACGTTACAGTTAACTATCATTTTAGCGTCGGATTCGAAAATCTACTAACAGGAGAAGGATCATATGGTGCACGAGACTTCAATATCCCCTTGGATACAAGTCGACTGGAGGTCGATGTATTGACTCTCGACGCAATTTGAGTGTTCCATCGTCTTTAGGAGTCCCTGAACGTTACAATTAACTATCATTTATGCGTCGGATTTGAAAATCTAGACTCACAGGAGAACGACCATAAGATGCCCGAGGCAGCAATAGGCCCGTGGAGACAAGTCGGCTGGAAACCGATGTATTGATTCTTGACGCAATTTGAGTGTTCCATCGTCAATAGGAGGCCCTGAACGTTACAATTAACAATCATTTTAGCGTCGGATTCGAAAATCTACTCACAGGAGAAGTTCATACGGTGCTCGTGACAGCAATATACCCCTTGGAGACAAATCGACTGAAGGCCGATGTATTGAATATCGACGAAATTTGAGTGTTCCATCGTCATTAGGTCGCCCTGAACGTTATTATGAACTATCAGTTTTGCGTCGGATTCGAAAATCTAGACTTACAAGAGAACGACCATAAGGTGCTCGTGGCAGCATTAGACCCTTGGAGACAAGTCGGCTGGAGGACGATGTATTGGATCGCGACTCAATGTGAGTGTTCCATCGTCATTAGGAGGCCCTGAATGTTACAATTAACTATCAGTTTTTCGTCGGATTCGAAAATCTAGACTCACAGCAGACGGACCATTTGGTGCCCGAGGCAGCAATATCAGCTTGGAGACAAATCGGCTGGAGGACGATGTATTGAATCTCGACGCAATTTGAGTGTTCTATCGTCATTAGGAGGCCCTGAACGTTACAATTAACTATCAGTTTCGCGTCGGATTCGAAAATCTAGACACACAGGAGACGGACCACATGGAGCCCGAGGGAGCTATATCCCCTTGGAGACATTACGGCTGGAGGTCGATGTATTGAATCTCGACTCAATTTGAGTGATCCATCGTCATTAGGTGGCCCTGAACGTTACAATTAACAATCAGTTTTGCGGCGGGCGTCGAAAATGTAGACTCACAGCAGAACGATCACAAGGTGCCCGTGGCAGCAATTGACCCTTGGAGACAAGTCGGTTGGAGGACGATATATTGGATCGCGACGCTATATGAGTGTTCCATCGTCATTAGGAGGCCCTGAATGTTACAATTAACTATCAGTTTTTCGTCGGATTCGAAAATCTAGACTCACTGGAGACGGACCATAAGGTGCCCGATGCAGCAATATCCACTTGGAGACCAGTCCGCTGGAGGACGATGTATTGAATCGCGACGCAATTTGAGTGCTCCATCGTCATTTGGAGGCCCTGAACGTTACAATTAACTATCAGTTTCGCGTCGGATTCAAAAATCCAGACTCACAGGAGACGGACCATTTGTTGCCCGAGGCAGCAATATCCCCTTGGAGACAAATCAGCTGGGGCACGATGTATTGAATCTCGACGCAATTTGAGAGTTCTATCGTCATCAGGAGGCGCTGAACTTTACTATTCACTATCATTTTTGCGTCGGATTCAAAAATCTAGACTCACAGGAGAAGGATCATATGGTGCCCGAGACAGCAATATCCCCTTGGAGACAAGTCCGCTGGAGGCCGATGTATTCAATCTCGACGCAATTTGAGTGTTCCATCGTCATTAGGAGGCCCTGAACCTTACAATTAACTATCAGTTTCGCGTCGGATTCGAAAATCTAGACTCACAGGAGACGGACCACATGGAGCCCGAGGCAGCAATATCCCCTTGTAGACAAGTCGGCTGGAGGAAGATGTATTGACTCTCGACGCAATTAGAGTGTCCCATCGTCATTAGGAGGCCCTAACCGTTACAATTAACTATCATTTTTGCGTCGGATTCGATAATCTAAACTCACAGGAGAACGACCATAAGGTGCCCGAGGCAGCAACAGACACTTGGAGACAAGGGGCTGGAGGCCGATGTATTGAATTTCGACTCAATTTGAGTGTTCCATCGTCATTAGGTGGCCCTGAACATTACAATTAACAATCAGTTTTGCGTCGGGTTCGAAAATCTAGACTCACAGCAGAACCGTCACAAGGTGCCCGTGGCAGCTATTGACCCTTGGAGACCAGTCCGCTGGAGGACGATGTATTGAATCGCGACGCAATTTGAGTGTTCCATCGTCATTAGGAGGCCCTGAACCTTACAATTAACTATCAGTTTCGCGTCGGATTCGATAATCTAAACTCACAGGAGAACGACCATAAGGTGCCCGAGGCAGCAATAGAACCGTGGAGACAAGTTGGCTGGAAACCGATGCATTGATTCTTGACGCAATTTGAGTGTTCCATCGTCATTAGGAGGCCCTGAACGTTACAATTAACATTCATTTTAGCGTCGGATTCGAAAATCTACTCACAGGAGATGTTCATACGGTGCTCGAGACAGCAATATACCCCTTGGTGACAAATCGACTGGAGGCCGATGTATTGAATATCGACGCAATTTGAGTGTTCCATCGTCATTAGGTCGCCCTGAACGTTATAATGAACTATCAGTTTTGCGTCGGATTCGATAATCTAAACTCACAGGAGAACGACCATAAGGTGCCCGAGGCAGCTACAGACCCTTGGAGACAAGTCGGCTGGAGGCCGATGTATTGAATCTCGACGCAATTTGAGTGTTCCATCGTCATTAGGAGGCCCTAAACGTTACAATTAACTATCATTTTTGCGTCGGATTCGATAAACTAAACTCACAGGAGAACGACCATAAGGTGCCCGAGGCAGCAACAGACCCTTGGTGACAAGTCGGCTGGAGGCCGATGTATTGAATCTCGACGCAATTTGAGTGTTCCATCGCCAATAGGAGGCCCTGAACGTTACAATTAACTATGAGTTTTGCGTCGGATTCGGAAACGTAGAATCACCGGAGACGGACCATGTGGTGCCCGAGGCAGCGATATCCCCTTGGAGACAAGTCGGCTGGAGGCCGAAGTATTGAATCTCGACGCAATTTGAGTGTTCCATCGTCATTAGAAGGCCCTGAACGTTACAATTAACTATCATTTTTGCGTCGGATTCGAAAATCTAGACTCACAGGAGAACGACCATAAGGTGCCCGAGGCAGCAATAGACCCTTGGAGACAAGTCGGCTGGAGGACGATGTATTGAATGTCGACGCAATTTGAGAGTTCCATCGTCATTAGGAGGCCCTGAACGTTACAATTAACTATCATTTTTGCGTCGGATTCGAAAATCTAGACATACTAGAGAACGACCGTAAGTTGCCCGACGCAGCATTAGACCCTTGGAGACAAGTCGGCTGGAGGACGATGTATTGAATCACGACGCAATTTGAGTGTTCCATCGGCATTAGGAGGCCCAGAACGTTACAGTTAACTATCATTTTAGCGTCGGATTCGAAAATCTACTAACAGGAGAAGGATCATATGGTGCACGAGACTGCAATATCCCCTTGGATACAAGTCGACTGGAGGTCGATGTATTGACTCTCGACGCAATTTGAGTGTTCCATCGTTATTAGGAGTTCCTGAACGTTACAATTAACTATCATTTATGCGTCGGATTCGAAAATCTAGACTCACAGCAGAACGACCATAAGGTGCCCGAGGCAGCAATAGACCCTTGGAGACAAGTCGGCTGGAAACCGATGTATTGATTCTTGACGCAATTTGAGTGTTCCATCGTCAATAGGAGGCCCTGAACGTTACAATTAACAATCATTTTAGCGTCGGATTCGAAAATCTACTCACAGGAGAAGTTCATACGGTGCTCGTGACAGCAATATACCCCTTGGAGACAAATCGACTGAAGGCCGATGTATTGAATATCGACGAAATTTGAGTGTTCCATCGTCATTAGGTCGCCCTGAACGTTATTATGAACTATCAGTTTTGCGTCGGATTCGAAAATCTAGACTTACAAGAGAACGACCATAAGGTGCTCGTGGCAGCATTAGACCCTTGGAGACAAGTCGGCTGGAGGACGATGTATTGGATCGCGACTCAATGTGAGTGTTCCATCGTCATTAGGAGGCCCTGAATGTTACAATTAACTATCAGTTTTTCGTCGGATTCGAAAATCTAGACTCACAGCAGACGGACCATTTGGTGCCCGAGGCAGCAATATCAGCTTGGAGACAAATCGGCTGGAGGACGATGTATTGAATCTCGACGCAATTTGAGTGTTCTATCGTCATTAGGAGGCCCTGAACGTTACAATTAACTATCAGTTTCGCGTCGGATTCGAAAATCTAGACACACAGGAGACGGACCACATGGAGCCCGAGGGAGCTATATCCCCTTGGAGACATTACGGCTGGAGGTCGATGTATTGAATCTCGACTCAATTTGAGTGATCCATCGTCATTAGGTGGCCCTGAACGTTACAATTAACAATCAGTTTTGCGGCGGGCGTCGAAAATGTAGACTCACAGCAGAACGATCACAAGGTGCCCGTGGCAGCAATTGACCCTTGGAGACAAGTCGGTTGGAGGACGATATATTGGATCGCGACGCTAAATGAGTGTTCCATCGTCATTAGGAGGCCCTGAATGTTACAATTAACTATCAGTTTTTCGTCGGATTCGAAAATCTAGACTCACTGGAGACGGACCATAAGGTGCCCGATGCAGCAATATCCACTTGGAGACCAGTCCGCTGGAGGACGATGTATTGAATCGCGACGCAATTTGAGTGCTCCATCGTCATTTGGAGGCCCTGAACGTTACAATTAACTATCAGTTTCGCGTCGGATTCAAAAATCCAGACTCACAGGAGACGGACCATTTGTTGCCCGAGGCAGCAATATCCCCTTGGAGACAAATCAGCTGGGGCACGATGTATTGAATCTCGACGCAATTTGAGAGTTCTATCGTCATCAGGAGGCGCTGAACTTTACTATTCACTATCATTTTTGCGTCGGATTCAAAAATCTAGACTCACAGGAGAAGGATCATATGGTGCCCGAGACAGCAATATCCCCTTGGAGACAAGTCCGCTGGAGGCCGATGTATTCAATCTCGACGCAATTTGAGTGTTCCATCGTCATTAGGAGGCCCTGAACCTTACAATTAACTATCAGTTTCGCGTCGGATTCGAAAATCTAGACTCACAGGAGACGGACCACATGGAGCCCGAGGCAGCAATATCCCCTTGTAGACAAGTCGGCTGGAGGAAGATGTATTGACTCTCGACGCAATTAGAGTGTCCCATCGTCATTAGGAGGCCCTAACCGTTACAATTAACTATCATTTTTGCGTCGGATTCGATAATCTAAACTCACAGGAGAACGACCATAAGGTGCCCGAGGCAGCAACAGACACTTGGAGACAAGGGGCTGGAGGCCGATGTATTGAATTTCGACTCAATTTGAGTGTTCCATCGTCATTAGGTGGCCCTGAACATTACAATTAACAATCAGTTTTGCGTCGGGTTCGAAAATCTAGACTCACAGCAGAACCGTCACAAGGTGCCCGTGGCAGCTATTGACCCTTGGAGACCAGTCCGCTGGAGGACGATGTATTGAATCGCGACGCAATTTGAGTGTTCCATCGTCATTAGGAGGCCCTGAACCTTACAATTAACTATCAGTTTCGCGTCGGATTCGATAATCTAAACTCACAGGAGAACGACCATAAGGTGCCCGAGGCAGCAATAGAACCGTGGAGACAAGTTGGCTGGAAACCGATGCATTGATTCTTGACGCAATTTGAGTGTTCCATCGTCATTAGGAGGCCCTGAACGTTACAATTAACATTCATTTTAGCGTCGGATTCGAAAATCTACTCACAGGAGATGTTCATACGGTGCTCGAGACAGCAATATACCCCTTGGTGACAAATCGACTGGAGGCCGATGTATTGAATATCGACGCAATTTGAGTGTTCCATCGTCATTAGGTCGCCCTGAACGTTATAATGAACTATCAGTTTTGCGTCGGATTCGATAATCTAAACTCACAGGAGAACGACCATAAGGTGCCCGAGGCAGCTACAGACCCTTGGAGACAAGTCGGCTGGAGGCCGATGTATTGAATCTCGACGCAATTTGAGTGTTCCATCGTCATTAGGAGGCCCTAAACGTTACAATTAACTATCATTTTTGCGTCGGATTCGATAAACTAAACTCACAGGAGAACGACCATAAGGTGCCCGAGGCAGCAACAGACCCTTGGTGACAAGTCGGCTGGAGGCCGATGTATTGAATCTCGACGCAATTTGAGTGTTCCATCGCCAATAGGAGGCCCTGAACGTTACAATTAACTATGAGTTTTGCGTCGGATTCGGAAACGTAGAATCACCGGAGACGGACCATGTGGTGCCCGAGGCAGCGATATCCCCTTGGAGACAAGTCGGCTGGAGGCCGAAGTATTGAATCTCGACGCAATTTGAGTGTTCCATCGTCATTAGAAGGCCCTGAACGTTACAATTAACTATCATTTTTGCGTCGGATTCGAAAATCTAGACTCACAGGAGAACGACCATAAGGTGCCCGAGGCAGCAATAGACCCTTGGAGACAAGTCGGCTGGAGGACGATGTATTGAATGTCGACGCAATTTGAGAGTTCCATCGTCATTAGGAGGCCCTGAACGTTACAATTAACTATCATTTTTGCGTCGGATTCGAAAATCTAGACATACTAGAGAACGACCGTAAGTTGCCCGACGCAGCATTAGACCCTTGGAGACAAGTCGGCTGGAGGACGATGTATTGAATCACGACGCAATTTGAGTGTTCCATCGGCATTAGGAGGCCCAGAACGTTACAGTTAACTATCATTTTAGCGTCGGATTCGAAAATCTACTAACAGGAGAAGGATCATATGGTGCACGAGACTGCAATATCCCCTTGGATACAAGTCGACTGGAGGTCGATGTATTGACTCTCGACGCAATTTGAGTGTTCCATCGTTATTAGGAGTCCCTGAACGTTACAATTAACTATCATTTATGCGTCGGATTCGAAAATCTAGACTCACAGCAGAACGACCATAAGGTGCCCGAGGCAGCAATAGACCCTTGGAGACAAGTCGGCTGGAAACCGATGTATTGATTCTTGACGCAATTTGAGTGTTCCATCGTCATTAGGAGGCCCTGAACGTTACAATTAACAATCATTATAGCGTCGGATTCGAAAATCTACTCACAGGAGAAGTTCATACGGTGCTCGAGACAGCAATATACCCCTTGGGGACAAACCAGCTGAATGCCGATGTATTCAATCTCGTGGCAATTTGAGTGTTCCATCGTCATTAGGAAGCCCTGAACGTTACAATTAACAATCAGTTTCGCGTCGGATTCGAAAATCTAGACTCACATGAGAGCGAACATAAGAGGCCGGAGGCATTAATATCCCCATGGAGACAAGTCGGCTGGAGGACGATGTATTGAATCTCGACGCAATTTGAGTGTCCCATCGTCATTAGGAGGCCCTAAACGTTACAATTAACTATCATTTTTGCGTCGGATTCGATAATCTAAACTCACAGGAGAACGACCATAAGGTGCCCGAGGCAGTAACAGACCCTTGGAGACATGTCGGCTGGAGGCCGATGTATTGAATCTCGACGCAATTTGAGTGTTCCATCGTCATTAGGAGGCCCTAAACGTTACAATTAACTATCATTTTTGCGTCGGATTCGTTAATCTAAACTCACAGGAGAACGACCATAAGGTGCCCGAGGCAGGAACAGACCCTTGGAGACAAGTCGGCTGGAGGCCGATGTATTGAATCTCGACGCAATTTGAGTGTTCCATCGTCATTACAAGGCCCTGAACGTTACAATTAACTATCATTTTTGCGTCGGATTCGAAAATCTAGACTCACAGGAGAACGACCATAAGGTGCCCGAGGCAGCAACAGACCATAGGAGACAAGTCGGCTGGAGGCCGATGTATTGAATCTCGACGCAATTTCAGTGTTCCATCGTCATTAGGAGGCCCTGAACCTTACAATTAACTATCAGTTTCGCGTCGGATACGAAAATCTAAACTCACAGGAGAACGACCATAAGGTGCCCGAGGCAGCAACAGACCGTTGGAGACAAGTCGGCTGGAGGACGATGTATTGAATCTCGACGCAATTTGAGTGTTCCATCGTCATTACAAGTCCCTGAACGTTACAATTAACTATCATTTTTGCGTCGGATTCGAAAATCTAGACTCACAGGAGAACGACCATAAGGTGCCCGAGGCAGCAACAGACCATAGGAGACAAGTCGGCTGGAGGCCGATGTATTGAATCTCGACGCAATTTGAGTGTTCCTTCGCCTATAGGAGGCCCTGAACGTTACAATTAACTACCATTTTTGCGTCGGATTCGAAAATCTAGACTCACAGGAGAACGACCATAAGGTGCCCGAGGCAGCAATAGACCCTTGGAGACAAGTCGGCTGGAGGCCGATGTATTGAATCTCGACGCAATTTGAGTGTTCCATCGGCATTAGGAGGAACTGAACGTTACAGTTAACTATCATTTTAGCGTCGGATTCGAAAATCTACTAACAGGAGAAGGATCATATGGTGCACGAGACTTCAATATCCCCTTGGATACAAGTCGACTGGAGGTCGATGTATTGACTCTCGACGCAATTTGAGTGTTCCATCGTCTTTAGGAGTCCCTGAACGTTACAATTAACTATCATTTATGCGTCGGATTTGAAAATCTAGACTCACAGGAGAACGACCATAAGATGCCCGAGGCAGCAATAGGCCCGTGGAGACAAGTCAGCTGGAAACCGATGTATTGATTCTTGACGCAATTTGAGTGTTCCATCGTCAATAGGAGGCCCTGAACGTTACAATTAACAATCATTTTAGCGTCGGATTCGAAAATCTACTCACAGGAGAAGTTCATACGGTGCTCGTGACAGCAATATACCCCTTGGAGACAAATCGACTGAAGGCCGATGTATTGAATATCGACGAAATTTGAGTGTTCCATCGTCATTAGGTCGCCCTGAACGTTATAATGAACTATCAGTTTTGCGTCGGATTCGAAAATCTAGACTTACAAGAGAACGACCATAAGGTGCCCGTGGCAGCATTAGACCCTTGGAGACAAGTCGGCTGGAGGACGATGTATTGGATCGCGACTCAATGTGAGTGTTCCATCGTCATTAGGAGGCCCTGAATGTTACAATTAACTATCAGTTTTTCGTCGGATTCGAAAATCTAGACTCACAGCAGACGGACCATTTGGTGCCCGAGGCAGCAATATCAGCTTGGAGACAAATCGGCTGGAGGACGATGTATTGAATCTCGACGCAATTTGAGTCTTCTATCGTCATTAGGAGGCGCTGAACGTTACAATTCACTATCATTTTTGCGTCGGATTCGAAAATCTAGACTCACAGGAGAAGGATCATATTGTGCCCGAGAGAGCAATATCCCCTTGGAGACAAGTCGGCTGGAGGCCGATGTATTGAATCTCGACGCAATTTGAGTGTTCCATCGTCATTAGGAGGCCCTGAACGTTACAATTAACTATCAGTTTCGCGTCGGATTCGAAAATCTAGACACACAGGAGACGGACCACATGGAGCCCGAGGGAGCTATATCCCCTTGGAGACATTACGGCTGGAGGTCGATGTATTGAATCTCGACTCAATTTGAGTGATCCATCGTCATTAGGTGGCCCTGAACGTTACAATTAACAATCAGTTTTGCGGCGGGCGTCGAAAATGTAGACTCACAGCAGAACGATCACAAGGTGCCCGTGGCAGCAATTGACCCTTGGAGACAAGTCGGTTGGAGGACGATATATTGGATCGCGACGCTAAATGAGTGTTCCATCGTCATTAGGAGGCCCTGAATGTTACAATTAACTATCAGTTTTTCGTCGGATTCGAAAATCTAGACTCACTGGAGACGGACCATAAGGTGCCCGATGCAGCAATATCCACTTGGAGACCAGTCCGCTGGAGGACGATGTATTGAATCGCGACGCAATTTGAGTGCTCCATCGTCATTTGGAGGCCCTGAACGTTACAATTAACTATCAGTTTCGCGTCGGATTCAAAAATCCAGACTCACAGGTGACGGACCATTTGTTGCCCGAGGCAGCAATATCCCCTTGGAGACAAATCAGCTGGGGCACGATGTATTGAATCTCGACGCAATTTGAGAGTTCTATCGTCATCAGGAGGCGCTGAACTTTACTATTCACTATCATTTTTGCGTCGGATTCAAAAATCTAGACTCACAGGAGAAGGATCATATGGTGCCCGAGACAGCAATATCCCCTTGGAGACAAGTCCGCTGGAGGCCGATGTATTCAATCTCGACGCAATTTGAGTGTTCCATCGTCATTAGGAGGCCCTGAACCTTACAATTAACTATCAGTTTCGCGTCGGATTCGAAAATCTAGACTCACAGGAGACGGACCACATGGAGCCCGAGGCAGCAATATCCCCTTGTAGACAAGTCGGCTGGAGGAAGATGTATTGACTCTCGACGCAATTAGAGTGTCCCATCGTCATTAGGAGGCCCTAACCGTTACAATTAACTATCATTTTTGCGTCGGATTCGATAATCTAAACTCACAGGAGAACGACCATAAGGTGCCCGAGGCAGCAACAGACACTTGGAGACAAGGGGCTGGAGGCCGATGTATTGAATCTCGACTCAATTTGAGTGTTCCATCGTCATTAGGTGGCCCTGAACATTACAATTAACAATCAGTTTTGCGTCGGGTTCGAAAATCTAGACTCACAGCAGAACCGTCACAAGGTGCCCGTGGCAGCTATTGACCCTTGGAGACCAGTCCGCTGGAGGACGATGTATTGAATCGCGACGCAATTTGAGTGTTCCATCGTCATTAGGAGGCCCTGAACCTTACAATTAACTATCAGTTTCGCGTCGGATTCGATAATCTAAACTCACAGGAGAACCACCATAAGGTGCCCGAGGCAGCAATAGAACCGTGGAGACAAGTTGGCTGGAAACCGATGCATTGATTCTTGACGCAATTTGAGTGTTCCATCGTCATTAGGAGGCCCTGAACGTTACAATTAACATTCAATTTAGCGTCGGATTCGAAAATCTACTCACAGGAGATGTTCATACGGTGCTCGAGACAGCAATATACCCCTTGGTGACAAATCGACTGGAGGCCGATGTATTGAATATCGACGCAATTTGAGTGTTCCATCGTCATTAGGTCGCCCTGAACGTTATAATGAACTATCAGTTTTGCGTCGGATTCGATAATCTAAACTCACAGGAGAACGACCATAAGGTGCCCGAGGCAGCTACAGACCCTTGGAGACAAGTCGGCTGGAGGCCGATGTATTGAATCTCGACGCAATTTGAGTGTTCCATCGTCATTAGGAGGCCCTAAACGTTACAATTAACTATCATTTTTGCGTCGGATTCGATAAACTAAACTCACAGGAGAACGACCATAAGGTGCCCGAGGCAGCAACAGACCCTTGGTGACAAGTCGGCTGGAGGCCGATGTATTGAATCTCGACGCAATTTGAGTGTTCCATCGCCAATAGGAGGCCCTGAACGTTACAATTAACTATGAGTTTTGCGTCGGATTCGAAAACGTAGAATCACCGGAGACGGACCATGTGGTGCCCGAGGCAGCGATATCCCCTTGGAGACAAGTCGGCTGGAGGCCGAAGTATTGAATCTCGACGCAATTTGAGTGTTCCATCGTCATTAGAAGGCCCTGAACGTTACAATTAACTATCATTTTTGCGTCGGATTCGAAAATCTAGACTCACAGGAGAACGACCATAAGGTGCCCGAGGCAGCAATAGACCCTTGGAGACAAGTCGGCTGGAGGACGATGTATTGAATGTCGACGCAATTTGAGAGTTCCATCGTCATTAGGAGGCCCTGAACGTTACAATTAACTATCATTTTTGCGTCGGATTCGAAAATCTAGACAAACTAGAGAACGACCGTAAGTTGCCCGACGCAGCATTAGACCCTTGGAGACAAGTCGGCTGGAGGACGATGTATTGAATCACGACGCAATTTGAGTGTTCCATCGGCATTAGGAGGCCCAGAACGTTACAGTTAACTATCATTTTAGCGTCGGATTCGAAAATCTACTAACAGGAGAAGGATCATATGGTGCACGAGACTGCAATATCCCCTTGGATACAAGTCGACTGGAGGTCGATGTATTGACTCTCGACGCAATTTGAGTGTTCCATCGTTATTAGGAGTCCCTGAACGTTACAATTAACTATCATTTATGCGTCGGATTCGAAAACCTAGACTCACAGCAGAACGACCATAAGGTGCCCGAGGCAGCAATAGACCCTTGGAGACAAGTCGGCTGGAAACCGATGTATTGATTCTTGACACAATTTGAGTGTTCCATCGTCATTAGGAGGCCCTGAACGTTACAATTAACAATCATTATAGCGTCGGATTCGAAAATCTACTCACAGGAGAAGTTCATACGGTGCTCGAGACAGCAATATACCCCTTGGGGACAAACCAGCTGAATGCCGATGTATTCAATCTCGTGGCAATTTGAGTGTTCCATCGTCATTAGGAAGCCCTGAACGTTACAATTAACAATCAGTTTCGCGTCGGATTCGAAAATCTAGACTCACATGAGAGCGAACATAAGAGGCCGGAGGCATTAATATCCCCATGGAGACAAGTCGGCTGGAGGACGATGTATTGAATCTCGACGCAATTTGAGTGTCCCATCGTCATTAGGAGGCCCTAAACGTTACAATTAACTATCATTTTTGCGTCGGATTCGATAATCTAAACTCACAGGAGAACGACCATAAGGTGCCCGAGGCAGTAACAGACCCTTGGAGACATGTCGGCTGGAGGCCGATGTATTGAATCTCGACGCAATTTGAGTGTTCCATCGTCATTAGGAGGCCCTAAACGTTACAATTAACTATCATTTTTTGCGTCGGATTCGTTAATCTAAACTCACAGGAGAACGACCATAAGGTGCCCGAGGCAGGAACAGACCCTTGGAGACAAGTCGGCTGGAGGCCGATGTATTGAATCTCGACGCAATTTGAGTGGTCCATCGTCATTACAAGGCCCTGAACGTTACAATTAACTATCATTTTTGCGTCGGATTCGAAAATCTAGACTCACAGGAGAACGACCATAAGGTGCCCGAGGCAGCAACAGACCATAGGAGACAAGTCGGCTGGAGGCCGATGTATTCAAGCTCGACGCAATTTGAGTGTTCCATCGCCAATAGGAGGCCCTGAACGTTACAATTAACTATCATTTATGCGTCGGATTCGAAAATCTAGACTCACAGGAGAACGACCATAAGGTGCCCGAGGCAGCAATTGACCCTTGGAGACAAGTCGGCTGGAAACCGATGTATTAATTCTTGACGCAATTTGAGTGTTCCATCGTCATTAGGAAGCCCTGAACTTTACAATTAACATTCATTTTAGCGTCGGATTCGAAAATCTACTCACAGGAGAAGTTCATACGGTGCTCGAGACAGCAATATACCCCTTGGAGACAAATCGACTGGAGGCCGATGTATTGAATATCGACGCAATTTGAGTGTTCCATCGTCATTAGGTCGCCCTGAACGTTAAAATGAACTATCAGTTTTGCGTCGGATTCGAAAATCTAGACTTACAAGAGAACGACCATAAGGTCCCCGAGGCAGCATTAGACCCTTGGAGACAATTCGGCTGGAGGACGATGAATTGGATCGCGACGGAATTTGAGTGTTCCATCGCCATTAGGAGGCCCTGAATGTTACAATTAACTATCAGTTTTTCGTAGGATTCGAAAATCTAGACTCACAGCAGACGGACCATTTGGTGCCCGAGGCAGCAATATCCCCTTGGAGACAAATCGGCTGGAGGACGATGTATTGAATCTCGACGCAATTTGAGTTTTCTATCGTCATTAGGAGGCGCTGAACGTTACAATTCACTATCATTTTTGCGTCGGATTCGAAAATCTAGACTCACAGGAGAAGGATCATATTGTGCCCGAGACAGCAATATCCCCTTGGAGACAAGTCGGCTAGAGGCCGATGTATTGAATCTCGACGCAATTTGAGTGTTCCACCGCCAATAGGAGGCCCTGAACGTTACAATTAACTATCATTTTTGCGTCGGATTCGAAAATCTAGACTCACAGGAGAACGACCATAAGGTGCCCGAGGCAGCAATAGACCCTTGGAGACAAGTCGGCTGGAGGCCGATGTATTGAATCCCGACGCAAATTGAGTGTTCCATCGGCATTAGGAGGCCCTGAACGTTACAGTTAACTATCATTTTAGCGTCGGACTCGAAAATCAACTAACAGGACAAGGATCATATGGTGCACGAGACTGCAATATCCTCTTGGATACAAGTCGACTGGACGTCGATGTATTGACTCTCGACGCAATTTGTTCCATCGTCTTCAGGAGTCCCTGAACGTTACAGTTAAATATCATTTATGCGTCGGATTCGAAAATCTAGACTCACAGGAGAACGACCATAAGGTGCCCGAGGCAGCAATAGACCCTTGGAGACAAGTCGGCTGGAAACCGATGTATTGATTCTTGACGCAATTTGAGTGTTCCATCGTCATTAGGAGGCCCTGAACGTTACAATTAACAATCATTTTAGCGTCGGATTCGAAAATCTACTCCCAGGAGAAGTTCATACGGTGCTCGTGACAGCAATATACCCCTTGGAGACAAATCTACTGGAGGCCGATGTATTGAATATCGACGCAATTTGAGTGTTCCATCGTCATTAGGAGGACCTGAGCCTTACAATTAACTATCAGTTTCGCGTCGGATTCGAAAATCTAAACTCACAGGAGAACGACCATAGGGTGACCGAGGCAGCAACAGACCCTTGGAGACAAGTCGGCTGGAGGCCGATGTATCGAATCTCGACGCAATTTGAGTGTTCCACCGGCATTAGGAGGCCCAGAACGTTACAGTTAACTATCATTTTAGCGTCGGATTCGAAAATCTGCTAACAGGAGAAGGATCATATGGTGCACGAGACTGCAATATCCCCTTGGATACAAGTCGACTGGAGGTCGATGTATTGACTCTCGACGCAATTTGAGTGTTCCATCGTCTTTGGGAGTCCCTGAACGTTACAATTAACTATCATTTATGCGTCGGATTCGAAAATCTAGACTCACAGGTGAACGACCATAAGGTGCCCGAGGCACCAATAGACCTTTGGAGACAAGTCGGCTGGAAACCGATGTATTGATTCTTGACGCAATTTGAGTGTTCCATCGTCATTAGGAGGCCCTGAACGTTACAATTAACAATCATTTTAGCGTCGGATTCGAAAATCTACTCACAGGAGAAGTTCATACGGTGCTCGAGACAGCAATATACCCCTTGCAGACAAATCGACTGGAGGCCGATGTATTGAATATCGACGCAATTTGAGTGTTCCATCGTCATTAGGAGGCCCTGAGCCTTACAATTAACTATCAGTTTCGCGTCGGATTCGGAAATCTAAACTCTTAGGAGAACGACCATAGGGTGCCCGAGGCAGCAATATCCCCTTGGAGACAAATCAGCTTGAGGACGATGTATTGAATCTCGACGCAATTTGAGAGTACTATCGTCATCAGGAGGCGCTGAACGTTACTATTCACTACCATTTTTGCGTCGGATTCGAAAATCTAGACTCACAGGAGAAGGATCATATGGTGCCCGATACAGCAATATCCCCTTGGAGACAAGTCCGCTGGAGGCCGATGTATTGAATCTCGACGCAATTTGAGTGTTCCATCGTCATTAGGAGGCCCTGAACCTTACAATTAACTATCAGTTTCGCGTCGGATTCGAAAATCTAGACTCACAGGAGACGGACCACATGGAGCCCGAGGCAGCAATATCCCCTTGTAGACAAGTCGGCTGGAGGAAGATGTATTGACTCTCGACGCAATTTGAGTGTTCCATCGTCATTAAGAGGCCCTGAGCATTACATTTAACTATCAGTTTTGCGTCGGATTCTAAAATGTTGACTCACAGGGGAACGACTATACGGTGCCCGAGGCAGCAATGGACCCTTGGAGACAAATCGGCTGAATGCCGATGTATTGAATCTCGAGGCAATTTGAGTGTTCCATCGTCATTAGGAAGCCCTGAACGTTACAATTAACAATCAGTTTCGCGTCGAATTCGAAAATCTAGACTCACTTGAGAGCGAACATAAGAGCCCGGAGGCAGTAATATCCCCATGGAGACAAGTCGGCTGGAGGCCGATGTATTGAATCTCGATTGAATTTGAGTGTTCCATCGTCATTAGAAGGCCCTGAACGTTACAATTAACTATCATTTTTGCGTAGGATTCGAAAATCTAGACTCACAGGAGAACGACCATAAGGTGCCCGAGGCAGCAATAGACCCTTGGAGACAAGTCGGCTGGAGGACGATGTATTGAATCTCGTTGCAATTTGAGTGTTCCATCGTCAGTAGGAGGCTGTGCCAACGATTACCAGCTTGATGGGCGTCTAATTGAGTAAGTGCAAAGTTAATAATACAACCACAAAACACTGATGGACCTTGCAAGATAATCTGCGCTCCTTTGTTGGAAACTTTGACCTCCAAACCGTCTAAGGCCTTATACACAGTTAGACGCGAACGTCTATATGTTCTCCTATAATGAGGCATCTCAATTAATTGTCCGATGCTGCTGCACGCGCTGCTGCACGCCGACTGAAGCCGGCTTTGATTGGTGTTTACTTATATAAACCACGATCACTCGACTGACGCGAATCCCGTACGCGCGCGGTAGGATCTCTAGACCGCGCGCGTAAGCGATTCGGCTTTGGCACAGCGCCAGTGCTGACGCAACGCCGAGTTCCGGCATTCGTGATGTCAGACAGTAGTCATCTATTGAAAAAAATTGTTCACACTCTATGGCCCCCGTTTAGTGTACGCAACCTCCAAACCGTCTAAGGCCTTATACACAGTTAGACGCGAACGTCTATATGTTCTCCTATAATGAGGCATCTCAATTAATTGTCCGATGCTGCTGCACGCGCTGCTGCACGCCGACTGAAGCCGGCTTTGACTGGTGTTTACTTATATAAACCACGATCACTCGACTGACGCGAATCCCGTACGCGCGCGGTAGGATCTCTAGACGGAGCGCGTACGCGATTTGGCTTTGGCACAGCGCCAGTGCTGACGCAACGCCGAGTTCCGGCATTCGTGATGTCAGAAAGTAGTCATCTGTTGAAAAAAATTGTTCACACTCTATGGCCCCCGTTTAGTGTACGCAACCTCCAAACCGTCTAAGGCCTTATACACAGTTAGACGCGAACGTCTATATGTTCTCCTATAATGAGGCATCTCAATTAATTGTCCGATGCTGCTGCACGCGCTGCTGCACGCCGACTGAAGCCGGCTTTGACTGGTGTTTACTTATATAAACCACGATCACTCGACTGACGCGAATCCCGTACGCGCGCGGTATGATCTCTAGACCGCGCGCGTACGCGATTCGGCTTTGGCACAGCGCCAGTGCTGACGCAACGCCGAGTTCCGGCATTCGTGATGTTAGACAGTACTCATCTATTGAAAAAAATTGTTCACACTCTATGGCCCCCGTTTAGTGTAGCGTACCTCCATGATCATTAAATATTAAGTAGTTTAATTTTTTATGATTTTCATTTAAATAATAATATTAGATATATAATTAATTGAGAATAAACATATTAATTTCTATAATAATGTATTAGATCTCCAGTAACTTGAACTTTGGCACATCTTCCTGCACCTTTCATCCACAGACACACACTCTCCTGTTCACTTATTTTACGATGATTCCTTGTTCTCAGGGAAAACGGCTGGTTAGATATGAAGTAGGAAATACCCAAGTCCCTGTTAAACACTTCTCCAACATTCCGGCTTCAGTCGGCGTGCAGCAGCGCGTGCAGCAGCATCGGACAATTAATTGAGATGCCTCGTTATAGGAGAACATATAGACGTTCGTGTCTAACTGTGTATAAGGCCTTAGACGATTTGGAGGTCAAAGTTTCCAACAAAGGAGCGCAGATTATCTTGCAAGGTCCATCAGTGTTTTGTGGTTGTATTATTAACTTTGCACTTACTCAATTAGACGCCCATCAAGCTGGTAATGGTTGGATTACTGTTGCTGTGGTTCGTTATGATGGTAATCAAGTTAAAAATGTGACTGGTTTGGAATCATTTAATGCAAGAGATCTTATAGCCTTCCGTACTTTTCATGTTGGACAATTTTTTTCAATAGATGAGTACTGTCTGACATCACGAATGCTGGAACTCGGCGTTGCGTCAGCACTGGCGCTGTGCCAAAGCCGAATCGCGTACGCGCGCGGTCTAGAGATCCTACCGCGCGCGTACGGGATTCGCGTCAGTCGAGTGATCGTGGGTTATATAAGTAAACACCAGTCAAAGCCGGCTTCAGTCGGCGTGCAGCAGCGCGTGCAGCAGCATCGGACAATTAATTTAGATGCCTCATTATAGGAGAACATATAGACGTTCGCGTCTAACTGTGTATATGGCCCTAGACGATTTGGAGGTCAAAGTTTCCAACAAAGGAGCGCAGATTATCTTGCAAGGTCCATCAGTGTTTTGTGGTTGTATTATTAACTTTGCACTTACTCAATTATAATATTATATAAGTATTATATAAGTATTTATATAAGTAAACACCAGTCAAAGCCGGCTTCAGTCGGCGTGCAGCAGCGCGTGCAGCAGCATCGGACAATTAATTGAGATGCCTCGTTATAGGAGAACATATAGACGTTCGTGTCTAACTGTGTATAAGGCCTTAGACGATTTGGAGGTCAAAGTTTCCAACAAAGGAGCGCAGATTATCTTGCAAGGTCCATCAGTGTTTTGTGGTTGTATTATTAACTTTGCACTTACTCAATTAGACGCCCATCAAGCTGGTAATGGTTGGATTCCTGTTGCTGTGGTTCGTTATGATGGTAATCAAGTTAAAAATGTGACTGGTTTGGAATCATTTAATGCAAGAGATCTTATAGCCTTCCGTACTTTTCATGTTGGACAATTTTTTTCAATAGATGAGTACTGTCTGACATCACGAATGCTGGAACTCGGCGTTGCGTCAGCACTGGCGCTGTGCCAAAGCCGAATCGCGTACGCGCGCGGTCTAGAGATCCTACCGCGCGCGTACGGGATTCGCGTCAGTCGAGTGATCGTGGGTTATATAAGTAAACACCAGTCAAAGCCGGCTTCAGTCGGCGTGCAGCAGCGCGTGCAGCAGCATCGGACAATTAATTTAGATGCCTCATTATAGGAGAACATATAGACGTTCGCGTCTAACTGTGTATAAGGCCCTAGACGATTTGGAGGTCAAAGTTTCCAACAAAGGAGCGCAGATTATCTTGCAAGGTCCATCAGTGTTTGTGGTTGTATTATTAACTTTGCACTTACTCAATTATAATATTATATAAGTATTATATAAGTACTTATATAAGTAAACACCAGTCAAAGCCGGCTTCAGTCGGCGTGCAGCAGCGCGTGCAGCAGCATCGGACAATTAATTGAGATGCCTCGTTATAGGACAACATATAGACGTTCGCGTCTAACTGTGTATAAGGCCTTAGACGGTTTGGAGGTCAAAGTTTCCAACAAAGGAGCGCAGATTATCTTGCAAGGTCCATCAGTGTTTTGTGGTTGTATTATTAACTTTGCACTTACTCAATTAGACGCCCATCAAGCTGGTAATGGTTGGATTACTGTTGCTGTGGTTCGTTATGATGGTAATCAAGTTAAAAATGTGACTGGTTTGGAATCATTTAATGCAAGAGATCTTATAGCCTTCCGTACTTTTCATGTTGGACAATTTTTTTCAATAGATGAGTACTGTCTGACATCACGAATGCTGGAACTCGGCGTTGCGTCAGCACTGGCGCTGTGCCAAAGCCGAATCGCGTACGCGCGCGGTCTAGAGATCCTACCGCGCGCGTACGGGATTCGCGTCAGTCGAGTGATCGTGGGTTATATAAGTAAACACCAGTCAAAGCCGGCTTCAGTCGGCGTGCAGCAGCGCGTGCAGCAGCATCGGACAATTAATTTAGATGCCTCATTATAGGAGAACATATAGACGTTCGCGTCTAACTGTGTATAAGGCCCTAGACGATTTGGAGGTCAAAGTTTCCAACAAAGGAGCGCAGATTATCTTGCAAGGTCCATCAGTGTTTTATGGTTGTATTATTAACTTTGCACTTACTCAATTATAATATTATATAAGTATTATATAAGTATTTATATAAGTAAACACCAGTCAAAGCCGGCTTCAGTCGGCGTGCAGCAGCGCGTGCAGCAGCATCGGACAATTAATTGAGATGCCTCGTTATAGGAGAACATATAGACGTTCGCGTCTAACTGTGTATAAGGCCTTAGACGGTTTGGAGGTCAAAGTTTCCAACAAAGGAGCGCAGATTATCTTGCAAGGTCCATCAGTGTTTTGTGGTTGTATTATTAACTTTGCACTTACTCAATTAGACGCCCATCAAGCTGGTAATGGTTGGATTACTGTTGCTGTGGTTCGTTATGATGGTAATCAAGTTAAAAATGTGACTGGTTTGGAATCATTTAATGCAAGAGATCTTATAGCCTTCCGTACTTTTCATGTTGGACAATTTTTTTCAATAGATGAGTACTGTCTGACATCACGAATGCTGGAACTCGGCGTTGCGTCAGCACTGGCGCTGTGCCAAAGCCAAATCGCGTACGCGCGCGGTCTAGAGATCCTACCGCGCGCGTACGGGATTCGCGTCAGTCGAGTGATCGTGGGTTATATAAGTAAACACCAGTCAAAGCCGGCTTCAGTCGGCGTGCAGCAGCGCGTGCAGCAGCATCGGACAATTAATTTAGATGCCTCATTATAGGAGAACATATAGACGTTCGCGTCTAACTGTGTATATGGCCCTAGACGATTTGGAGGTCAAAGTTTCCAACAAAGGAGCGCAGATTATCTTGCAAGGTCCATCAGTGTTTTGTGGTTGTATTATTAACTTTGCACTTACTCAATTATAATATTATATAAGTATTATATAAGTATTTATATAAGTAAACACTAGTCAAAGCCGGCTTCAGTCGGCGTGCAGCAGCGCGTGCAGCAGCATCGGACAATTAATTGAGATGCCTCGTTATAGGAGAACATATAGACGTTCGTGTCTAACTGTGTATAAGGCCTTAGACGATTTGGAGGTCAAAGTTTCCAACAAAGGAGCGCAGATTATCTTGCAAGGTCCATCAGTGTTTTGTGGTTGTATTATTAACTTTGCACTTACTCAATTAGACGCCCATCAAGCTGGTAATGGTTGGATTACTGTTGCTGTGGTTCGTTATGATGGTAATCAAGTTAAAAATGTGACTGGTTTGGAATCATTTAATGCAAGAGATCTTATAGCCTTCCGTACTTTTCATGTTGGACAATTTTTTTCAATAGATGAGTACTGTCTGACATCACGAATGCTGGAACTCGGCGTTGCGTCAGCACTGGCGCTGTGCCAAAGCCGAATCGCGTACGCGCGCGGTCTAGAGATCCTACCGCGCGCGTACGGGATTCGCGTCAGTCGAGTGATCGTGGGTTATATAAGTAAACACCAGTCAAAGCCGGCTTCAGTCGGCGTGCAGCAGCGCGTGCAGCAGCATCGGACAATTAATTTAGATGCCTCATTATAGGAGAACATATAGACGTTCGCGTCTAACTGTGTATAAGGCCCTAGACGATTTGGAGGTCAAAGTTTCCAACAAAGGAGCGCAGATTATCTTGCAAGGTCCATCAGTGTTTGTGGTTGTATTATTAACTTTGCACTTACTCAATTATAATATTATATAAGTATTATATAAGTACTTATATAAGTAAACACCAGTCAAAGCCGGCTTCAGTCGGCGTGCAGCAGCGCGTGCAGCAGCATCGGACAATTAATTGAGATGCCTCGTTATAGGACAACATATAGACGTTCGCGTCTAACTGTGTATAAGGCCTTAGACGGTTTGGAGGTCAAAGTTTCCAACAAAGGAGCGCAGATTATCTTGCAAGGTCCATCAGTGTTTTGTGGTTGTATTATTAACTTTGCACTTACTCAATTAGACGCCCATCAAGCTGGTAATGGTTGGATTACTGTTGCTGTGGTTCGTTATGATGGTAATCAAGTTAAAAATGTGACTGGTTTGGAATCATTTAATGCAAGAGATCTTATAGC
Organism: Schistocerca serialis cubense; assembly: GCF_023864345.2. Taxonomy (NCBI): domain Eukaryota; kingdom Metazoa; phylum Arthropoda; class Insecta; order Orthoptera; family Acrididae; genus Schistocerca; species Schistocerca serialis. The sequence goes on from NC_064647.1 coordinate 7,583,328, forward strand.
CTTCCGTACTTTTCATGTTGGACAATTTTTTTCAATAGATGAGTACTGTCTGACATCACGAATGCTGGAACTCGGCGTTGCGTCAGCACTGGCGCTGTGCCAAAGCCGAATCGCGTACGCGCGCGGTCTAGAGATCCTACCGCGCGCGTACGGGATTCGCGTCAGTCGAGTGATCGTGGGTTATATAAGTAAACACCAGTCAAAGCCGGCTTCAGTCGGCGTGCAGCAGCGCGTGCAGCAGCATCGGACAATTAATTTAGTTGCCTCATTATAGGAGAACATATAGACGTTCGCGTCTAACTGTGTATAAGGCCCTAGACGATTTGGAGGTCAAAGTTTCCAACAAAGGAGCGCAGATTATCTTGCAAGGTCCATCAGTGTTTTATGGTTGTATTATTAACTTTGCACTTACCCAATTATAATATTATATAAGTATTATATAAGTATTTATATAAGTAAACACCAGTCAAAGCCGGCTTCAGTCGGCGTGCAGCAGCGCGTGCAGCAGCATCGGACAATTAATTGAGATGCCTCGTTATAGGAGAACATATAGACGTTCGCGTCTAACTGTGTATAAGGCCTTAGACGGTTTGGAGGTCAAAGTTTCCAACAAAGGAGCGCAGATTATCTTGCAAGGTCCATCAGTGTTTTGTGGTTGTATTATTAACTTTGCACTTACTCAATTAGACGCCCATCAAGCTGGTAATGGTTGGATTACTGTTGCTGTGGTTCGTTATGATGGTAATCAAGTTAAAAATGTGACTGGTTTGGAATCATTTAATGCAAGAGATCATATAGCCTTCCGTACTTTTCATGTTGAACAATTTTTTTCAATAGATGAGTACTGTCTGACATCACGAATGCTGGAACTCGGCGTTGCGTCAGCACTGGCGCTGTGCCAAAGCCGAATCGCGGACGCGCGCGGTCTAGAGATCCTACCGCGCGCGTACGGGATTCGCGTCAGTCGAGTGATCGTGGGTTATATAAGTAAACACCAGTCAAAGCCGGCTTCAGTCGGCGTGCAGCAGCGCGTGCAGCAGCATCGGACAATTAATTTAGATGCCTCATTATAGGAGAACATATAGACGTTCGCGTCTAACTGTGTATAAGGCCCTAGACGATTTGGAGGTCAAAGTTTCCAACAAAGGAGCGCAGATTATCTTGCAAGGTCCATCAGTGTTTTGTGGTTGTATTATTAACTTTGCACTTACTCAATTAGACGCCCATCAAGCTGGTAATGGTTGGATTACTGTTGCTGTGGTTCGTTATGATGGTAATCAAGTTAAAAATGTGACTGGTTTGGAATCATTTAATGCAAGAGATCTTATAGCCTTCCGTACTTTTCATGTTGGACAATTTTTTTCAATAGATGAGTACTGTCTGACATCACGAATGCTGGAACTCGGCGTTGCGTCAGCACTGGCGCTGTGCCAAAGCCGAATCGCGTACGCGCGCGGTCTAGAAATCCTACCGCGCGCGTACGGGATTCGCGTCAGTCGAGTGATCGTGGGTTATATAAGTAAACACCAGTCAAAGCCGGCTTCAGTCGGCGTGCAGCAGCGCGTGCAGCAGCATCGGACAATTAATTTAGATGCCTCATTATAGGAGAACATATAGACGTTCGCGTCTAACTGTGTATAAGGCCCTAGACGATTTGGAGGTCAAAGTTTCCAACAAAGGAGCGCAGATTATCTTGCAAGGTCCATCAGTGTTTTGTGGTTGTATTATTAACTTTGCACTTACTCAATTATAATATTATATAAGTATTATATAAGTATTTATATAAGTAAACACCAGTCAAAGCCGGCTTCAGTCGGCGTGCAGCAGCGCGTGCAGCAGCATCGGACAATTAATTTAGATGCCTCATTATAGGAGAACATATAGACGTTCGCGTCTAACTGTGTATAAGGCCCTAGACGATTTGGAGGTCAAAGTTTCCAACAAAGGAGCGCAGATTATCTTGCAAGGTCCATCAGTGTTTTGTGGTTGTATTATTAACTTTGCACTTACTCAATTAGACGCCCATCAAGCTGGTAATGGTTGGATTACTGTTGCTGTGGTTCGTTATGATGGTAATCAAGTTAAAAATGTGACTGGTTTGGAATCATTTAATGCAAGAGATCTTATAGCCTTCTGTACTTTTCATGTTGGACAATTTTTTTCAATAGATGAGTACTGTCTGACATCACGAATGCTGGAACTCGGCGTTGCGTCAGCACTGGCGCTGTGCCAAAGCCGAACCGCGTACGCGCGCGGTCTAGAGATCCTACCGCGCGCGTACGGGATTCGCGTCAGTCGAGTGATTGTGGGTTATATAAGTAAACACCAGTCAAAGCCGGCTTCAGTCGGCGTGCAGCAGCGCGTGCAGCAGCATCGGACAATTAATTTAGATGCCTCATTATAGGAGAACATATAGACGTTCGCGTCTAACTGTGTATATGGCCCTAGACGATTTGGAGGTCAAAGTTTCCAACAAAGGAGCGCAGATTATCTTGCAAGGTCCATCAGTGTTTTGTGGTTGTATTATTAACTTTGCACTTACTCAATTATAATATTATATAAGTATTATATAAGTATTTATATAAGTAAACACCAGTCAAAGCCGGCTTCAGTCGGCGTGCAGCAGCGCGTGCAGCAGCATCGGACAATTAATTGAGATGCCTCGTTATAGGAGAATATATAGACGTTCGCGTCTAACTGTGTATAAGGCCGTAGACGATTTGGAGGTCAAAGTTTCCAACAAAGGAGCGCAGATTATCTTGCAAGGTCCATCAGTGTTTTGTGGTTGTATTATTAACTTTGCACTTACTCAATTAGACGCCCATCAAGCTGGTAATGGTTGGATTACTGTTGCTGTGGTTCGTTATGATGGTAATCAAGTTAAAAATGTGACTGGTTTGGAATCATTTAAAGCAACAGATCTTATAGCCTTCCGTACTTTTCATGTTGGACAAGTGTTTAACAGGGACTTGGGTATTTCCTACTTCACATCTAACCAGCCGTTTTCCCTGAGAACAAGGAATCATCGTAAAATAAGTGAACAGGAGAGTGTGTGTCTGTGGATGAAAGGTGCAGGAAGATGTGCCAAAGTTCAAGTTACTGGAGATGTAATACATTATTATAGAAATTAATATGTTTATGTCGGCTGGAGGCCGATGTATTGAATCTCGACGCAATTTGAGTGTTCCATCGGCATTAGGAGGCCCTAAACGTTACAATTAACTATCATTTTTGCGTCGGATTCGATAATCTAAACACACAGGAGAACGACCATAAGGTGCCCGAGGCAGCAACAGACCCTTGGAGACAAGTCGGCTGGAGGCCGATGTATTGAATCTCGACGCAATTTGAGTGTTCCATCGCCAATAGGAGGCCCTGAACGTTACAATTAACTATCATTTATGCGTCGGATTCGAAAATCTAGACTCACACGAGAACGACCATAAGGTGCTCGAGGCAGCAATAGACCCTTGGAGACAAGTCGGCTGGAAACCGATGTATTGATTCTTGACGCAATTTGAGTGTTCCATCGTCATTAGGAGGTCCTGAACGTTACAATTAACATTCATTTTAGCGTCGGATTCGATAATCCAAACTCACAGGAGAACGACCAATAGGTGCCCGAGGCAGCAACAGACCCTTGGAGACAATTCGGCTGGAGGCCGATGTATTGAATCTCGACGCAATTTGAGTGTTTCATCGGCATTAGGTCGCCCTGAACGTTATAATGAACTATCAGTTTTGCGTCGGATTCGAAAATCTAGACTTACAAGAGAACGACCATAAGGTGCCCGAGGCAGCATTAGACCCTTGGAGACAAGTCGGCTGGAGGACGATGTATTGGATCGCGACGGAATTTGAGTGTTCCATCGTCATTAGGAGGCCTGAATGTTACAATTAACTATCAGTTTTTCGTCGGATTCGAAAATCTAGACTCACAGCAGACGGACCATTTGGTGCCCGAGGCAGCAATATCCCCTTGGAGACAAATCGACTGGAGGACGATGTATTGAATCTCGACGCAATTTGAGTCTTCTATCGTCATTAGGAGGCGCTGAACGTTACAATTCACTATCATTTTTGCGTCGGATTCGAAAATCTAGACTCACAGGAGAAGGATCATATTGTGCCCGAGACAGCAATATCCCCTTGGAGACAAGTCGGCTGGAGGCCGATGTATTGAATCTCGACGCAATTTGAGTGTTCAATCGTCATTAGGAGGCCCTAAACGTTACAATTAACTATCATTTTTGCGTCGGATTCGATAATCTAAACTCACAGGAGAAGGACCATAAGGTGCCCGAGGCAGCAACAGTCCCTTGGAGACAAGTCGGCTGGAGGCCGATGTATTGAATCTCGACGCAATTTGAGTGTTCCATCGTCATTACAAGGCCCTGAACGTTACAATTAACTATCATTTTTGCGTCGGATTCGAAAATCTAGACTCACAGGAGAACGACCTTAAGGGGCCCAAGGCAGCAACAGCCCATAGGAGACAAGTCGGCTGGAGGCCGATGTATTGAATCTCGACGCAATTTGAGTGTTCCATCGCCAATAGGAGGCCCTGAACGTTACAATTAACTATCATTTTTGCGTCGGATTCGAAAATCTAGACTCACAGGAGAACGACCATAAGGTGCCCGAGGCAGCAATAGACCCTTGGAGACAAGTTGGCTGGAGGCCGATGTATTGAATCTCGACGCAAATTGAGTGTTCCATCGGCATAAGGAGGCCCTGAACGTTACAGTTAACTATCATTTTAGCGTCGGATTCGAAAATCTACTGACAAGGATCATATAGTGCACGAGACTGCAATATCCCCTTGGATACAAGTCGACTGGAGGTTGATGTATTGACTCTCGACGCAATTTGTTCCATCGTCTTCAGGAGTCCTTGAACGTTACAGTTAACTATCATTTATGCGTCGGATTCTAAAATCTAGACTCACTGGAGAACGACCATAAGGTGCCCGAGGCAGCAATAGACCCTTGGAGACAAGTCGGCTGGAAACCGATGTATTGATTCTTGACGCAATTTGAGTGTTCCATCGTCATTAGGAGGCCCTGAACGTTACAATTAACAATCATTTTATCGTCGGATTCGAAAATCTACTCGCAGGAGAAGTACATACGGTGCTCGAGACAGCAATATACCCCTTGGAGACAAATCGACTGGAGGCCGATGTTTGAATATCGGCGCAATTTGAGTGTTCCAACGTCATTAGGCCGCCCTGAACGTTATAATGAACTATCAGTTTTGCGTCGGATTCGAAAATCTAGACATACAAGAGACGGACCACATGGAGCCCGAGGCAGCAATATCCCCTTGGAGACAAGTCGGCTGGAGGTCGAGTTATTGAATCTCGACTCAATTTGAGTGTTCCATCGTCATTAGGTGGCCCTGAACGTTACAATTAACAATCAGTTTTGCGTCGGGTTCGAAAATCTAGACTCACAGCAGAACGATCACAAGGTGCCCGAGGCAGCTATTGACCCTTGGAGACAAGTCGGTTTGAGGACGATGTATTGGATCGCGACGCAAAATGAGTGTTCCATCGGCATTAGGAGGCCCTGAATGTTACAATTAACTATCAGTTTCGCGTCGGATTCAAAAATCCAGACTCACAGGAGAAGGATCATATGGTGCCCGAGGCAGCAATATCCCCTTGGAGACAAATCAGCTGGAGGACGATGTATTGAACCTCGACGCAATTTGAGAGTTCTATCGTCATCAGGAGGCGCTGAACGTTACTATTCACTATCATTTTTGCGTCGGATTCGAAAATCTAGACTCACAGGAGAAGGATCATATTGTGCGCGAGACAGCAATATCCCCTAGGAGACAAGTCGACTGGAGGCCGATGTACTGAATCTCGACGCAATTTGAGTGTTCCATCGTCATTAGGAAGCCCTGAACGTTACAATTAACTATGAGTTTTGTGTCGGATTCGAAAACGTAGAATCACCGGAGACGAACCATGTGGTGTCCGAGGCAGCGACATCCCCTTGGAGACAAGTCGGCTGGAGGCCGATGTATTGAATCTCGACGCAATTTGAGTGTTCCATCGTCATTACAAGGCCCTGAACGTTACAATTAACTATCATTTGTGCGACGGATTCGAAAATCTAGACACACAGGAGAACGACCATAAGGTGCCCGAGGCAGCAATAGACCCTAGGAGACAAGTCGGCTGGAGGACGATGTATTGAATCTCGACGCAATTTGAGTCTTCTATCGTCATTAGGAGGCGCTGAACGTTACAATTCACTATCATTTTTGCGTCGGATTCGAAAATCTAGACTCACAGGAGAAGGATCATATTGTGCCCGAGACAGCAATATCCCCTAGGATCAAGTCGACTGGCGGCCGATGTACTGAATCTCGACGCAATTTGAGTGTTCCATCGTCATTAGGAGGCCCTTAACCTTACAATTATTTATCAGTTTCGCGTCGGATTCGAAAATCTAGACTCACAGGAGAACGACCATAAGGTGCCCGAGGCAGCAATAGACCTTTGGAGACAAGTCGGCTGGAGGTCGATGTACTGAATCTCGACGCAATTTGAGTGTTCCATCGCCAATAGGAGGCCCTGAACGTTACAAATAACTATGAGTTTTTTGTCGGATTCGAAAACGTAGAATCACCGGAGACGAACCATGTGGTGTCCGAGGCAGCGACATCCCCTTGGAGACAAGTCGGCTGGAGGCCGATGTATTGAATCTCGACGCAATTTGAGTGTTCCATCGTCATTACAAGGCCCTGAACGTTACAATTAACTATCATTTGTGCGTCGGATTCGAAAATCTAGAATCACAGGAGAACGATCATAAGGTGCCCGAGGCAGCAATAGACCCTTGGAGACAAGTCGGCTGGAGGACGATGTATTGAATCTCGAAGCAATTTGAGTCTTCTATCGTCATTAGGAGGCGCTTAACCTTACAATTAACTATCAGTTTCGCGTCGGATTCGAAAATCTAGACTCACAGGAGACGGACCACATGGAGCCCGAGGCAGCAATATCGCCTTGGAGACTAGTCGGCTGGAGGTCGATGTATTGAATCTCCACTCAATTTGAGTGTTCCATCGTCATTAGGTGGCCCTGAACGTTTCAATTAACAATCAGTTTTGCGTCGGGTTCGAAAATCTAGCCTCACAGCAGAACGATCAGAAGGTGCCCGTGGCAGCTATTGACCCTTGGAGACAAGTCGGTTGGAGGACGATGTATTGAATCTCAACGCAATTTGAGTTCTCCATCGCCATTTGGAGGACCTGAACCTTACAATTAACTATCAGTTTCGCGTCGGATTCAAAAATCCAGACTCACAGGAGACGGATCATTTGGTGCCCGAGGCAGCAATATTCCCTTGGAGACAAATCAGCTGGAGGACGATGTATTGAATCTCGACGCAATTTGAGAGTACTATCGTCATCAGGAGGCGCTGAAAGTTACTATTCACTATCATTTTTGCGTCGGATTCGAAAATCTAGACTCACAGGAGACGGACCAAAAGGAGCCCGAGGCAGCAATATCCCCTTGTAGACAAGTCGGCTGGAGGAAGATGTATTGACTCTCGACGCAATTTGAGTGTTCCATCGTCATTAAGAGGCCCTGAGCATTACATTTAACAATCAGTTTTGCGTCGGATTCTAAAATGTTGACTCACAGGGGAACGACCATACGGTGCCCGAGGCAGCAATAGACCCTTGGAGACAAATCGGCTGAATGAAGATGTATTGAATCTCGAGGCAATTTGAGTCTTCCATCGTCATTAGAAGGCCCTGAACGTTACAATTAACTATCATTTTTGAGTCGGATTCGAAAATCTAGACTCACAGGAGAACGACCATAAGGTGCCCGAGGCAGCAATAGACCCTTGGAGAAAAAACGGCTGGAAACCGATGTATTGATTCTTGACGCAATTTGAGTGTTCCATCGTCATTAGGAGGCCCTGAACGTTACAATTAACAATCACTTTAGCGTCGGATTCGAAAATCTAGACTCACAGGAGAACGACTATAAGGTGCCCGAGGCAGCAATAGACCCTTGGAGACAAGTCGGCTGGAGGCCGATGTTTTGAATCTCGACGCAATGTGAGTGTTCCATAGTCATTAGAATTCCCTGAACGTTACAATTAACTATCATTTTTGCGTCGGATTCGAAAATCTAGACTCACAGGAGAACGACCATAAGGTGCCCGAGGCAGCAATAGACCCTTGGAGACAAGTCGGCTGGAGGACGATGTATTGAATCTCGACGCAATTTGAGAGTTCCATCGTCATTAGGAGGCCCTGAACGTTACAATTAACTATCATTTTTGCGTCGGATTCGAAAATCTAGACTTACAAGAGAACGACCATAAGGTGCCCGAGGCAGCAATAGACCCTTGGAGACAAGTCGCCTGGAGGACGATGTATTGGATCGCGACGCAATTTGAGTGTTCCATCGTCATTAGGAGGCCCTGAATGTTACAATTAACTATCAGTTTCTCGTCGGATTCGAAAATCTAGACTCACAGCAGACGGACCATTTGGTGCCCGAGGCAGCAATATCCCCTTGGAGACAAATCGGCTGGAGGACAATGTATTGAATCTCGACGCAATTTGAGTCTTCTATCGTCATTAGGAGGCGCTGAACGTTACAATTCACTATCATTTTGGCGTCGGATACGAAAATCTAGACTCACAGGAGAAGGATCATATTGTGCCTGAGACAGCAATATCCCCTTGGGGACAAGTCGGCTGGAGGCCGATGTATTGAAACTCGACGCGATTTGAGTGTTCCATCGTCATTAGGAGGCCCTGAACGTTACAATTAACTATCAGTTTCGCGTCGGATTTGAAAATCTAGACTCACGGGAGAACGACCATTTGGTGCCCGAGGCAGCAATAGACCCTTGGAGACACGTCGGCTGGAGGACGATGAATTGAATCTCGTCGCAATTTGAGTGTTCCATCGTCATTAGGAGGCCCTGAACGTTACAATTAACTATCATTTTATCGTCGGATTCGAAAATCTAGACTCACAGGAGAACGACCATAAGGTGCCCGAGGCAGCAACAGACCATAGCAGACAAGTCGGCTGGAGGCCGATGTATTGAATCTCGACGCAATTTGAGTGTTCCATCGCAAATAGGAGGCCCTGAACGTTACAATTAACTATCATTTTTGCGTCGGATTCGAAAATCTAGACTCACAGGAGAACGACCATAAGTTGCCCGAGGCAGCAATTGACCCTTGGAGACAAGTCGGCTGGATGCCGAAGTATTGAATCTCGACGCAATTTGAGTGTTCCATCGGGATTAGGAGGCCCTGAACGATACAGTTAACTATCATTTTAGCGTCGGATTCGAAAATCTACTAACAGGAGAAGGATCATATGGTGCACGAGACTGCAATATCCCCTTGGATACAAGTTGACTGGAGGTCGATGTATTGACTCTCGACGCAATTTTAGTGTTCCATCGTCTTTAGGAGTCCCTGAACGTTACAATTAACTATCATTTACGTGTCGGATGCGAAAATCTAGACTCACAGGAGAACGACCATAAGGTGCCCGAGGCAGCAATAGACCCTTGGAGACAAGTCGGCTGGAAACCGATGTATTGATTCTTGACGCAATTTGAGTGTTCCATCGTCATTAGGAGGCCCTGAACGTTACAATTAACAATCATTTTAGCGTCGGATTCGAAAATCTAGACTCACAGGAGAACGACTATAAGGTGCCCGAGGCAGCAATAGACACTTGGAGACAAGTCGGCTGGAGGCCGATGTATTGTATCTCGACGCAATTTGAGTGTTCCATCGTCATTAGAAGGCCCTGAATGTTACAATTAACCATCATTTTTGCGTCGGATTCGAAAATCTAGACTCACAGGAGAACGACCATAAGGTGCCCGAGGCAGCAATAGACCCTTGGAGACAAGTCGGCTGGAGGACGATGTATTGAATCTCGACGCAATTTGAGAGTTCCATCGTCATTAGGAGGCCCTGAACGTTACAATTAACTAACATTTTTGCGTCGGATTCGAAAATCTAGACTTACAAGAGAACGACCATAAGGTGCCCGAGGCAGCAATAGACCCTTGGAGACAAGTCGGCTGGAGGACGATGTATTGGATCGCGACGCAATTTGAGTGTTCCATCGTCATTAGGAGGCCCTGAATGTTACAATTAACTATCAGTTTTTCGTCGGATTCGAAAATCTAGACTCACAGCAGACGGATCATTTGGTGCCCGAGGCAGCAATATCCCCTTGGAGACAAATCGGCTGGAGGACGATGTATTGAATCTCGACGCAATTTGAGTCTTCTATCGTCATTAGGAGGCGCTGAACGTTACAAATCAATATCATTTTTGCGTCGGATTCGAAAATCTAGACTCACAGGAGAAGGATCACATTGTGCCCAAGACAGCTATATCGCCTTGGAGACAAGTCGGCTGGAGGCCGATGTATTGAATCTCGACGCAATTTGAGTTTTTCATCATCATTAGGAGGCCCTGAACGTTACAATTAACTATCAGTTTCGCGTCGGATTCGAAAATCTAGACTCACGGGAGAACGACCATTTGGAGCCCGAGGTAGCAATAGACCCTTGGAGACAAGTCGGCAGGAGGACGATGTATTGAATCTCGTCGCAATTTGAGTGTTGCATCGTAATTAGGACGCCCTGAACGTTACAATTAACTATAATTTTATCGTCGGATTCGAAAATCTAGACTCACAGGAGAAAGACCATAAGGTGCCCGAGGCAGCAATAGACCCTTGGAGACAAGTCGGCTGGAGGCCGATGTATTGAATCTCGACGCAATTTGAGTGTTCCATCGGCATTAGGAGGCCCTGAACGTTACAGTTAACTATCATTTTAGCGTCGGATTCGAAAATCTACTAACAGGAGAAGGATCATATGGTGCACGAGACTGTAATATCTCCTTGGATACAAGTTGACTGGAGGTCGATGTATTGACTCTCGACGCAATTTGAGTGTTCCATCGTCATTAGAAGGCCCTGAACGTTACAATTAACTATCATTTTTGCGTCGGATTTGAAAATCTAGACTCACAGGAGAACGACCATAAGGTGCCCGAGGCAGCAATAGACCCTTGGAGACAAGTCGGCTGGAGGCCGATGTATTGACTCTCGACGCAATTTGAGTGTTCCATCGTAATTAGGACGCCCTGAACGTTACAATTAACTATCATTTTATCGTCGGATTCGAAAATCTAGACTCACAGGAGAACGACCATAAGGTGCCCGAGGCAGGAATAGACCCTTGGAGACAAGTCGGCTGGAGGCCGATGTATTGAATCTCGACGCAATTTCAGTGTTCCATCGGCATTAGGAGGCCCTGAACGTTACAGTTAACTATCATTTTAGCGTCGGATTCGAAAATCTACTAACAGGAGAAGGATCATATGGTGCACGAGACTGTAATATCCCCTTGGATACAAGTTGACTGGAGGTCGATGTATTGACTCTCGAAGCAATTTGAGTGTTCCATCGTCTTTAGGAGTCCCTGAACGTTACAATAAACTATCATTTATGCGTCGGATTCGAAAATCTAGACTCACAGGAGAACGACCATTAGGTGCCCGAGGCAGCAATAGACCCTTGGAGACAAGTCGGCTGTAAACCGATGTATTGATTCTTGACGCAATTTGAGTGTTCCATCGTCATTGGGAGGCCCTGAACGTTACAATTAACAATCATTTTAGCGTCGGATTCGAAAATCTAGACTCACAGGAGAACGACCATAAGGTGCCCGAGGCAGCAATAGACCCATGGAGGCAAGTCGGCTGGAGGCTGAAGTATTAAATCTCGATGCAATTTGAGTGTTCCATCGTCATTAGAAGGCCCTGAACGTTACAATTGACTATCATTTTTGCGACGGATTCGAAAATCTAGACTTACAGGAGAACGACCATAAGGTGCCCGAAGCAGCAATAGACCCTTGGAGACAAGTCGGCTGGAAACCGATGTATTGATTCTTGACGCAATTTGAGTGTTCCATCGTCATTAGGAGGCCCTGAACGTTACAATTAACAATCATTTTAGCGTCGGATTCGAAAATCTAGACTCACAGGAGAACGACCATAAGGTGCCCGAGGCAGCAATAGACCCATGGAGGCAAGTCGGCTGGAGGATGATGTATTGAATCTCGACGCAATTTGAGTGTTCCATCGTCATTAGAAGGCCCTGAACGTTACAATTGACTATCATTTTTGCGACGGATTCGAAAATCTAGACTTACAGGAGAACGACCATAAGGTGCCCGAGGCAGCAATAGACCCTTGGAGACAAGTCGGCCGGAAACCGATGTATTGATTCTTGACGCAATTTGAGTGTTCCATCGTCATTAGGAGGCCCTGAACGTTACAATTAACAATCATTTTAGCGTCGGATTCGAAAATCTAGACTCACAGGAGAACGACCATAAGGTGCCCGAGGCAGCAATAGACCCTTGGAGACAAGTCGGCTGGAGGCCGATGTATTGAATCTCGTCGCAATTTGAGTGTTCCATCGTAATTAGGAGGCCCTGAACGTTACAATTAACTATCATTTTATCGTCGGATTCGAAAATCTAGTCTCACAGGAGAACAACCATAAGGTGCCCGAGGCAGCAATATACCCTTGGAGACAAGTCGGCTGGAGGCCGATGTATTGAATCTCGACGCAATTTGAATGTTCCATCGTCATTAGGAGGCCCTAAACGTTACAGTTAACTATCATTTTAGCGTCGGATTCGAAAATCTACTAACAGGAGAAGGATCATATGGTGCACGAGACTGCAATATCCCCTTGGATACAAGTTGACTGGAGGTCGATGTATTGACTCTCGACGCAATTTGAGTGTTCCATCGTCTTTAGGAGTCCCTGAACGTTACAATTAACTATCATATTTGCGTCGGATTCGATTATCTAAACTCACAGGAGAACGACCATAAGGTGCCCGAGGCAGCAACAGACCCTTGGAGACAAGTCGGCTGGATGCCGATGTATTGAATCTCGAAGCAATTTGAGTGTTCCATCGTCATTACAAGGCCCTGAACGTGACAATTAACTATCATTTTTGCGTCGGATTCGAAAATCTAGACTCACAGGAGAACGACCATAAGGTGCCCGAGGCAGCAATAGACCTTCGGAGACAAGTCGGCTGGAGGTCGATGTATTGAATCTCGACGCAATTTGAGTGTTCCATCGCCAATAGGAGGCCCTGAACGTTACAATTAACTATGAGTTTTGCGTCGGATTCGAAAACGTAGAATTACCGGAGACGGACCATGTGGTGCCCGAGGCAGCGATATCCCCTTGGAGACAAGTCGGCTGGAGGCCGATGTATTGAATCTCGACGCAATTTGAGTGTTGCATCGTCATTAGAAGGCCCTGAAAGTTACAATTAACTATCATATTTGCGTCGGATTCGAAAATCTAGACTCACAGGATAACGACCATAAGGTGCCCGAGCCAGCAATAGACCCTTGGAGACAAGTCGGCTGGAGGACGATGTATTGAATCTCGACGCAATTTGAGTCTTCTATCGTCTATAGGAGGCTCTGAACGTTACAATTCACTATCATTTTTGCGTCGGATTCGAAAATCTAGACTCACAGGAGAAGGATCATTTTGTGCCCAGGACAGCAATATCCCCTTGGAGACAAGTCGACTGGTGGCCGATGTATTGAATCTCGACGCAATTTGAGTGTTCCATCGTCATTAGGAGGCCCTGAACGTTACAATTAACTATCAGTTTCACGTCGGATTCGAAAATCTAGACCCACAGGAGACGGACCTCATGGAGCCAGAGGCAGCAATATCCCCTTGGAGACAAGTCGCCTGGAGGTCGATGTATTGAAACTTGACTCAATTTGAGTGTTCCATCGTCATTAGGTGGCCGTGAACGTTACAATTAACAATCAGTTTTGCGTCGGGTTCGAAAATCTAGACACACAGCAGAACGATCACAAGGTGCCCATGGCAGCTATTGACCCTTGGTGACAAGTCGGTTGGAGGACGATGTATTGGATCTCGACGCAATTTGAGTGTTCCATCGCCAATAGGAGGCCCTGAACGTTACAATTAACTATGAGTTTTGCGTCGGATTCGAAAACGTAGAATCACCGGAGACGGACCATGTGGTGCCCGATTCAGCGATATCCCCTTGGAGACAAGTCGGCTGGAGGCCGATGTATTGAATCTCGACGCAATTTGAGTGTTCCATCGTCATTAGAAGGCCCTGAAAGTTACAATTAACTATCATATTTGCGTCGGATTCGAAAATCTAGACTCACAGGATAACGACCATACGGTGCCCGAGGCAGCAATCGACCCTTGGAGACAAATCGTGGGATTGCCGATGTATTGAATCTCGAGGCAATTTGAGTGTTCCATCGTCATTAGGAAGCCCTGAACGTTACAATTAACAATCAGTTTCGCGTCGGATTCGAAAATCTAGACTCACATGAGAGCGAACATAAGAGGCCGGAGGCAGTAATATCCCCATGGAGACAAGTCGGCTGGAGGACGATGTATTGAATCTCGTCGCAATTTGAGTGTCCCATCGTCTTTAGGAGACCCTAAACGTTACAATTATCTATCATTCATGCGTCGTATTCGATAATCTAAACTCACAGGAGAACGACCATAAGGTGCCCGAGGCAGCAACAGAATCTTGGAGACAAGTCGGCTGGAGGCCGATGTATTGAATCTCGACGCAATTTGAATGTTCCATCGTCATTAGGAGGCCCTAAACGTTACAATTAACTATCATTTTGGCGTCGGATAATCTAAACTCACAGGAGAACGACCATAAGGTGCCCGAGGCAGCAATAGACCCTTGGAGACAAGTCGGCTGGAGGACGATGTATTGGATCGCGACGCAATTTGAGTGTTCCATCGTCATTAGGAGGCCCTGAATGTTACAATTAACTATCAGTTTTTCGTCGGATTCGAAAATCTAGACTCACAGCAGACGGACCATTTGGTGGCCGAGGCAGCAATATCCCCTTGGAGACAAATCGGCTGGAGCACGATGCATTGAATCTCGACGCAATTTGAGTCTTCTATCGTCATTAGGAGGCGCTGAACGTTACAATTCACTATCATTTTTGCGTCGGAAACGATAATCTAGACTCACAGGAGAAGGATCATATTGTGCCCGAGACAGCATTATCCCCTTGGAGACAAGTCGGCAGGAGGCCGATGTATTGAATCTCGACGCAATTTGAGTGTTCCATCGTCATTAGGAGGCCCTGAACCTTACAATTAACTATCAGTTTCGCGTCGGATTCGAAAATCTAGAGTCACAGGAGACGGACCACATGGAGCCCGAGGCAGCAATATCCCCTTGTAGACAAGTCGGCTGGAGGAAGATGTATTGACTCTCGACGCAATTTGAGTGTTCCATCGTCATTTAGAGGCCCCGAGCATTACATTTAACTATCAGTTTTGCGTCGGATTCTAAAATGTTGACTCTCAGGGGAACGACCATACGGAGCCCGAGGCAGCAATAGACCCTTGGAGACAAATCGTGTGAATGCCGATGTGTTGAATCTCGAGGCAATTTGAGTGTTCCATCGTCATTAGGAAGCCCTGAACGTTACAATTAACAATCAGTTTCGCGTCGGATTCGAAAATCTAGACTCACATGAGAGCGAACATAAGAGGCCGGAGGCAGTAATATCCTCATGGAGTCAAGTCGGCTGGAGGACGATGTATTGAATCTCGTCGCAATTTGAGTGTCCCATCGTCTTTAGGAGGCCCTAAACGTTACAATTAACTATCATTCTTGCGTCGTATTCGATAATCTAAACTCACAGGAGAACGATTATAAGGTGCCCGAGGCAGCAACAGAACCTTGGAGACAAGTCGGCTGGAGGCCGATGTATTGAATCTCGACGCAATTTGAATGTTCCATCGTCATTAGGAGGCCCTAAACGTTACAATTAACTATCATTTTGGCGTCGGATAATCTAAACTCACAGGAGAACGACCATAAGGTGCCCGAGGCAGCAATAGACCCTTGGAGACAAGTCGGCTGGAGGACGATGTATTGGATCGCGACGCAATTTGAGTGTTCCATCGTCATTAGGAGGCCCTGAATGTTACAATTAACTATCAGTTTTTCGTCGGATTCGAAAATCTAGACTCACAGCAGACGGACCATTTGGTGGCCGAGGCAGCAATATCCCCTTGGAGACAAATCGGCTGGAGCACAATGTATTGAATCTCGACGCAATTTGAGTCTTCTATCGTCATTAGGAGGCGCTGAACGTTACAATTCACTATCATTTTTGCGTCGGAATCGAAAATCTAGACTCACAGGAGAAGGATCATATTGTGCCCGAGACAGCAATATCCCCTTGGAGACAAGTCGGCAGGAGGCCGATGTATTGAATCTCGACGCAATTTGAGTGTTCCATCGTCATTAGGAGGCCCCGAACGTTACAATTAACTATCAGTTTCGCGTCGGATTCGAAAATCTAGACTCATAGCAGAACGATCACAAGGTGCCCGTGGCAGCTATTGACCCTTGGAGACAAGTCGGTTGGAGGACGATGTATTGGATCGCGACGCAAAATGAGTGTACCATCGTCATTAGGAGTCCCTGAATGTTACAATTAACTATCAGTTTTTCGTCGGATTCGAAAATCTAAACTCACAGGAGAACGACCATAAGGTGTCCGAGGCAGCAATATACCCTTGGAGACCAGTCCGCTGGAGGACGATGTATTGAATCGCGACGCAATTTGAGTGCTCCATCGTCATTTGGAGGCCCTGAACGTTACAATTAACTATCAGTTTCGCGTCGGATTCAAAAATCCAGACTCACAGGAGACGGACCATTTGGTGCCCGAGGCAGCAATATCCCCTTGTAGACAAATCAGCTGGAGGACGATGTATCGAATCTCGACGCAATTTGAGAGTTCTATCGTCATCAGGAGGCGGTGAACGTTACTATTCACTATCATTTTTGCGTCGGATTCGAAAATCTAGACTCACAGGAGAAGGATCATATGGTGCCCGAGACAGCAATATCCCCTTGGAGACAAGTCCGCTGGAGGCCGATGTATTGAATCTCGACGCCATTTGAGTGTTCCATCGTCATTAAGAGGCCCTGAGCATTACATTTAACTATCAGTTTTGCGTCGGATTCTAAAATGTTGACTCACAGGGGAACGACCATACGGTGCCCGAGGCAGCAATAGACCCTTGGAGACAAATCGGCTGAATGCCGATGTATTGAATCTCGAGGCAATTTGAGTGTTCCATCGTCATTAGGAAGCCCTGAACGTTACAATTAACAATCAGTTTCGCGTCGGATTCGAAAATCTAGACTCACATGAGAGCGAACATAAGAGGCCGGAGGCAGTAATATCCCCATGGAGACAAGTCGGCTGGAGGACGATGTATTGAATCTCGACGCAATTTGAGTGTCCCATCGTCATTAGGAGGCCCTAAACGATATAATTAACTATCATTTTTGCGTCGGATTCGATAATCTAAACTCACAGGAGAACGACCACAAGGTGCCCGAGGAAGCAACAGACCCTTGGAGACATGTCGGCTGGAGGCTGATGTATTGAATCTCGACGCAATTTGGGAGTTCCATCGTCATTAGGAGGCCCTAAACGGTACAATTAACTATCATTTTTGCGTCGAATTCGAAAATCTAGACTCACAGGAGAACGACCATAAGGTGCCCGAGGCAGCAATAGACCCTAGGAGACAAGTCGGCTGGAGGTCGATGTACTGAATCTCGACGAAATTTGAGTGTTCCATCGCCAATAGGAGGCCCTGAACGCTACAATTAACTATAAGTTATGCGTAGGATTCGGAAACGTAGAATCACCGGAGACGGACCATGTGGTGCCCGAGGCAGCGATATCCCCTTGGAGACAAGTCGGCTGGAGGCCGATGTATTGAATCTCGACGCAATTTGAGTGTTCCATCGTCATTAGAAGGCCCTGAACGTTACAATTCACTATCATTTTTGCGTCGGATTCGAAAATCTAAACTCACAGGAGAAGGATCATATTGTGCCCGAGACAGCAATATCCCCTTGGAGCCAAGTCGCCTGGAGGCCGATGTATTGAATCTCGACGCACTTTGAGTGTTCCATCGTCATTAGGAGGCCCTGAACGTTACAGTTAACTATCATTTTAGCGTCGGATTCGAAAATCTACTAACAGGAGAAGGATCATATGGTGCACGAGACTGCAATACCCCCTTGGATACAAGTCGACTGGAGGTCGATGTACTGACTCTCGACGCAATTTGAGTGATCCATCGCCAATAGGAGGCCTTGAACGTTACAATTAACTATCATTTTTGCGTCGGATTCGAAAACCTAGACTCACAGGAGAACAACCACAAGGTGCCCGAGGCAGCAATAGACCCTTGGAGAAAAGTCGGCTGGAGGCCGATGTATTAAATCTCGACGCAATTTGAGTGTTCCATCGTCATTAGGAGGCCCTGAACGTTACAGTTAACTATCATTTTAGCGTCGGATTCGAAAATCTACTAACAGGAGAAGGATCAAATGGTGCACGAGACTGCAAGATCCCCTTGGATACAAGTCGACTGGAGGTCGATGAATTGACTCTCGACGCAATTTGAGGGTTCCATCGCCAATAGGAGGCCTTGAACGTTACAATTAACTATCATTTTTGCGTCGGTTTCGAAAATCTAGACTCACAGGAGAACGACCATAAGTTGCCCGAGGCAGCAATAGACCCTTGGAGACAAGTCGGCTGGAGGCCGATGTATTAAATCTCGACGAAATTTGAGTGTTCCATCGGCATTAGGAGGCCCTGAACGTTACAGTTAACTATCATTTATGCGTCGGATTCGAAAATCTACTCACAGCAGAAGTTCATACGGTGCTCGAGGCAGCAATAGACCCGTGGAGACAAGTCGGCTGGAGGTCGATGTATTGAATCTCGACTCAATTTGAGTGTTCCATCGTCATTAGGAGGCCCTGAACGTTACAATTAACAATCATTTTAGCGTCGGATTCGAAAATCTACTCACAGGAGAAGTTCATACGGTGCTCGAGACAGCAGTATCCCCTAGGAGACAAGTCCGCTAGAGGCCGATGTATTGAATCTCGACGCAATTTGAGTGTTCCATCGTCATTAGGACGCCCTGAACGTTACAATTAACTATCAGTTTCGCGTCGGATTCGAAAATCTAGACTCACAGGAGACGGACCACATGGAGCCCGAGGCAGCAATATCCCTTTGGAGACAAGTCGGCTGGAGGTCGATGTATTGAATCTCGACTCAATTTGAGTGTTCCATCGTCATTAGGTGGCCCTGAACGTTACAATTAACAATCAGTTTTGCGTCGGGTTCGAAAATCTAGACTCACAGCAGAACGATCACAAGGTGCCCGTGGCAACTATTGACCCTTGGAGACATGTCGGTTGGAGGACGATGTATTGGATCGCGACGCAAAATGAGTGTTCCATCGTCATTAGGAGGCCCTGAATGTTACAAATAACTATCAGTTTTTCGTCGGATTCGAAAATCTAAACTCACAGGAGAACGGCCATAAGGTGCCCGATGCAGCAATATCCCCTTGGAGACCAGTCCGCTGGAGTACGATGTATTGAATCGCGACGCAATTTGAGTTCTCCATCGTCATTTGGATGCCCTGAACGTTAGAATTAACTATCAGTTTCGCGTCGGATTCAAAAATCCAGACTCACAGGAGGCGGACCACTTGGTGCCCGTGGCAGCAATATCCCCTTGGAGACAAATCAGCTGGAGGACGATGTATTGAATCTCGACGCAATTTGAGAGTTCTATCGTCATCAGGAGGCGCTGAACGTTACTATTCACTATCATTTTTGCGTCGGATTCGAAAATCTAGACTCACAGGAGACGGACCACATGGAGCCCGAGGCAGCAATATCCCCTTGTAGACAAGTCGGCTGGATGAAGATGTATTGACTCTCGACGCAATTTGAGTGTTCCATCGTCATTAAGAAGACCTGAGCATTACATTTAACTATCAGTTTTGCGTCGGATTCTAAAATGTTGACTCACAGGGGAACGACCATACGGTGCCCGAGGCAGCAATTGACCCTTGGAGTCAAATCGGCTGAATGCCGATGTATTGAATCTCGAGGCAATTTGAGTGTTCCATCGTCATTAGGAAGCCCTGAACGTTACAATTAACAATCAGTTTCGCGTCGGATTCGAAAATCTAGACTCACATGAGAGCGAACATAAGAGGCCGGAGGCAGTAATATCCCCATGGAGACAAGTCGGCTGGAGGACGATGTATTGAATCTCGACGCAATTTGAGTGTCCCATCGTCATTAGGAGGCCCTAAACGTTATAATTAACTATCATTTTTGCGTCGGATTCGATAATCTAAACTCACAGGAGAACGACCATAAGGTGCCCGAGGCAACAACAGACCCTTGGGACATGTCGGCTGGAGGCCGATGTATTGAATCTCGACGCAATTTGAGAGTTCCATCGTCATTAGGAGGCCCTAAACGGTACAATTAACTATCATTTTTGCGTCGAATTCGTAAATCTAGACTCACAGGAGAACGACCAAAAGGTGCCCGAGGCAGCAATAGACCCTAGGAGACAAGTCGGCTGGAGGTCGAAGTACTGAATCTCGACGCAATTTGAGTGTTAAATCGCCAATAGGAGGCCCTGAACGCTACAATTAACTATGAGTTATGCGTCGGATTCGGAAACGTAGATTCACCGGAGACGGACCATGTGGTGCCCGAGGCAGCGATATCCCCTTGGAGACAAGTCGGCTGGAGGCCGATGTATTGAATCTCGACGCAATTTGAGTCTTCTATCGTCATTAGGAGGCGCTGAACGTTACAATTCACAATCATTTTTGCGTCGTATTCGAAAATCTAGACTCACAGGTGAAGGTTCATATTGTGCCCGAGACAGCAATATCCCCTTGGAGCCAAGTCGGCTGGAGGCCGATGCATTGAATCTCGACGCACTTTGAGTGTTCCATCGTCATTAGGAGGCCCTGAACGTTACAGTTAACTATCATTTTAGCGTCGGATTCGAAAATCTACTAACAGGAGAAGGATCATATGGTGCACGAGACTGCAATATCCTCTTGGATACAAGTCGACTGGAAGTCGATGTATTGACTCTCGACGCAATTTGAGTGTTCCATCGCCAATAGGAGGCCCTGAACGATACAATTAACTATCATTTTAGCGTCGGATTCGTAAATCTACTAACAGGAGAAGGATCATATGGTGCACGAGACTGCAATATCCCCTTGGATACAAGTCGACTGGAGGTCGATGTATTGACTCTCGACGCAATTTGAGCGTTCCATCGCCAATAGGAGGCCTTGAACGTTACAATTAACTATCATTTTTGCGTCGGATTCGAAAAACTAGACTCACAGGAGAACGACCATAAGGTGCCCGTGGCAGCAATAGACCCTTGGAGATATGTCGGCTGGAGGCCGATGTATTAAATCTCGACGCAATTTGAGTGTTCCATCGTCATTAGGAGGCCCTGAACGTTACAGTTAACTATCATTTTAGCGTCGGATTCGAAAATCTACTAACAGGAGAAGGATCATATGGTGCATGAGACTGCAATATCCCCTTAGATACAAGTCGACTGGAGATCGAAGTATTGACTCTCGACGCAATTTGAGTGTTCCATCGTCTTTAGTTGTCCCTGAACGTTACAATTAACTATCATTTATGCGTCGGATTCGAAAATCTACTCACAGGAGAAGTTCATACGGTGCTCGAGGCAGCAATAGACCCGTGGAGACAAGTCGGCTGGAAACCGATCTATTGATTCCTGACGCAATGTGAGTGTTCCATCGTCATTAGGAAGTCCTGAAAGTTACAATTAACAATCATTTTACCGTCGGATTCGAAAATCTACTCACAGGAGAAGTTCATACGTTGGTCGAGACAGCAATATCCCCTTGGAGACAAGTCCGCTGGAGGCCGATGTATTGAATCTCGACGCAATTTGAGTGTTCCACCGTCATTAGGAGGCCCTGAACCTTACAATTAACTACCAGTCTCGCGTCGGATTCGAAAATCTAAACTCACAGGAGAACGACCATAAGGTGCCCGAGGCAGCAACAGACCCTTGGAGGCAAATCAGCTGGAGGACGATGTATTGAATCTCGACGCAATTTGAGAGTTCTGTCGTCATCAGGAGGCGCTGAACGTTACTATTCACTATCATTTTTCGTCGGATTCAAAAATCCAGACTCACAGGAGACGGACCATTTGGTGCCCGAGGCAGCAATATCCCCATGGAGACAAATCAGCTGGAGGACGATTGTTTGAATCTCGACGCAATTTGAGAGTTCTATCGTCATCAGGAGGCGCTGAACGTTACTATTCACTATCATTTTTGCGTCGGATTCGAAAATCTAGACTCACAGGAGAAGGATCATATGGTGCCCGAGACAGAAATATCCCCTTGTAGACAAGTCGGCTGGAGGAAGATGTATTGACTCTCGACGCAATTTGAGTGTCCCATCGTCATTAGGAGGCCCTAAACGTTACAATTTACTATCATTTTTGCGTCGGATTCGATAATCTAAACTCACAGGAGAACGACGATAAGGTGCCCGAGGCAGCAACAGACGCTTGGAGACAAGTCGGCTGGAGGCCGATGTATTGAATCTCGACGCAATTTGAGTGTTCCATCGTCATTACAAGGCCCTGAACGTAACAATTAACTATCAATTTTGCGTCGGATTCGAAAATCTAGACTCACAGGAGAACGAACATAAGGTGCCCGAGGCAGCAATAGACCCTTGGAGACAAGTCGGCTGGAGGTCGATGTATTGAATCTCGACGCAATTTGAGTGTTCCATCGTCATTAAGAGGCCCTGAGCATTACATTTAACTATCAGTTTTGCGTCGGATTCTAAAATGTTGACTCACAGGGGAACGACCATACGGTGCCCGAGGCACCAATAGACCCCTGGAGACAAATCGGCTGAATGCCGATGTATTGAATCTCGACGCAATTTGAGTGTTCCATCGCCAATAGGAGGCCCTGAACGCTACAATTAACTATGAGTTTTGCGTCGGATTCGGAAACGTAGAATCACCGGAGACGGACCATGTGGTGAGCGAGGCAGCGATATCCCCTTGGAGACAAGTCGGCAGGAGGTCGATGTATTGATTCTCGACGCAATTTGAGTGTTCCAGCGTCATTAGAAGGCCCAGATCGTTACAATTAACTATCATTTTTGCGTCGGACTCGAAAATCTAGACTCACAGGAGAACGACAATAAGGTGCGCGAGGCAGCAATAGACCCTTGGAGACAAGTCGGCTGGAGGACGATGTATTGAATCTCGACGCAATTTGAGAGTTCCATCGTCGTTAGGAGGCCCTGAACGTTACAATTAACTATCATTTTTGCGTCGGATTCGAAAATCTAGACTTACAAGAGAACGACCATAAGGTGCCCGAGGCAGCATTAGACCCTTGGAGACTGAAACTTCCCCTTTGAACAATTCTACATGACTGTGCTTAAACTGACACACAATATTTTGTTAGCGCAACGCAATCTGACTTTCAAGAAAATTCCCTACACAAGAATGGCCCTCACTAACATTAAACTATACCTTTCACAAATCACTTACCTCACAAAAATCTTCGCTGCTCAAGCTACTGCAGTACAGCGAGCGCCACTACTGCCAGCTAAATAGAAGATTCAAACTACTGAAGGCACTAACTACTGATAGGGATAGTTAGCAAATGAAAGATATTAATAGAGAGCAAACAATGTATTTACCTTAATATCATCACAAGTCATAATATATATATCAGTTCATGACAAATTAGAAACCTCCGCCATCTCTCTCCCCACATCCACCACTGCTGGCGGCTCACCTCAAACTGTGCAACGCTACGCGCTGTTAACAGCCCAGCTGCCGCTGCCCAACACTACAATGGCAGACAACAATGCAAACTAGCCACAGACTGCACACAACACAGCCAGTGATTTTCATACAGCGGTGGCGTTACCAATAAAAAACCTAAACAGCCTACTTACATAGAGAAAACATAAACAGCCTACTTACATAGAGAAAACATAAACAGCCTACTTACATAGCCCCCATGCTCCCCACAAAAATTTTTACAAATGGTGTTGGGCACTGGCCAATACAGATTTGACAAAAATTTTTCACAATTACAGTAACAAAGATATAAAATGCACACACTTATTAATATTATGTTGGTCAAAAGATCAAAATTTCTCACAGTCCATAAAGACAGTCCACATTGTTCATCACAGTAAAAATGCAGAGTTTTTCTCAAAGTCCAAGCAGTAAAAGAAAATGCACATAGAAGTAGTGGATTTCCATGCAGTCTTGAAGAAGTAGTGTTGACCTTCCAACGGAAAGACAGTGCTGACTCTCGACATGCAGACAGGTAATGGGCCACAACAGAGCAAACCCACAGCAGAGTCATTCGAAGTTTGGAAGAATATTGGTAGGTAGGTCATCACAGAGCAGACCCACTGGAGTCCTGGTAGAGATTACGGTATTGGTGGGCCACCAGAGGTGCAGACCCACTGCAGTCCTTGTAGAAATAATGGTATTGATGGATCATCAAAGATGTAGACCCACTGTAGTCCTTGAAGAGATGGCCAGTAGCCATCTGTTGTGACTGTGCAGGTGCACAATCACCATTGAAGAGTCTTGCGGATAATATAGCAAGTCCATAAACCACCACTTGTGCACTCACAAAGTTTTTGAAATTGTCCTTAGAACCAGCAATGCTGTTATCCAGTCCCTTGCTGAGTTATTAACACACGTGCAAACACTAACAGTCCCTACTTCTCACATATTGTCCACATACTATGACCAACAGAAATGTGTGCAGTGAAATGGAACTTACAAGTTACTAATATCATGAACTGGTGACAATTACAATTTTATAACAGAAGAATACAATAACAAAGGTACTAATACATCATTAAAGAATGTAACAATATTGATAACAATTGTATTACAGGCTTTACAAAAGAATCGATATAACATATACATCAGTGTTCCAGGAATTATGACATTAGTAAATACATAAAAGATCAGAATAACTTTCGAAACATCAACTTCACACATGAGCATTAAACAGAACGGAATTAATGTCTAACATCTTTACGAAGTAAATAACATATTATTAATGCCAATTATATTCGAGGATAACAGTATTCCTCATCATAGTGAATGTAGCTTAATATAAAAAGAAGAAAAAATTCTATGAAACTACACAGAGACAGGAAGAAAACAAATACACAAGGGTACACACACACATAGTGCGATAACACCAATAGGAAATGACAGGGTTCGTTTTCAGTGTAACATTTGGTACTGCAGTCCAACCCAAAACTTCATATATCTTTCCTCTTATTTCATCCATTGTTTCCACCAAAAAAAATTCTAACTAAGCATGCTTTCTGTGTTTATATGTTCACACATTTCTTACCTCATTTTTATTATCCATTATCTTACCTCATCATTTATTTCCAAGAAAATCCTACCTAAACCTGTTTTCTCAATGCATTTCTTCCAATTCATCGCAACTCATTCTCTTAGAGGCTACCCCCTCTTAAGCTAACTTAAATCTACTGAGCTCAGATGCTAAACTAAGGGACGAGGCAATGCAGCATCACATAACAAATCAACACCAACAGCAATGCAAAAAATGCAAATTGGCAAAGCTAGCAGCATAAATGAGCAAAAGTCAAATTCAATAACACTATGCCTGGCAAACAGCAGCAACTTATACCTAAACATGACATAGCGCAAGCAGAAAAAATATTACACTAAAATGGCCATGTCTAATACCTATGTCACATATTAACATTAGAGTGATGCATCACAAAAACTTACGCTAGTAGATAAGTTACCAAATCGTAAAAAAATTATTTATGCAATTCCTGTGAAGGGAAATGTTTTTTTTTTGTGCTCCCTCATTTGTTTTGGATAGATCATAAAATTATTTACTGGATCTGTAGGCATAAAATATTTATATTAGTACATATATTAAATTTTATTTTAACCAATGCTGCAGTGCAGCTAGAAACTTGATATTAAACAAAATGTGTAAATAAATACATTAAGCAAGCCATATGGCATTTTTCTTAACTAGCAAGGCAATAGCTGTGAAATGTTTCTCATCGTTTCATTAGGCATTTCAGTAAATATCATAAATTACGAGCTCCACAGTATGCTTTCAACAAGGAGATGTCAGTAGCGCGGACAATGGCCTTCCCTTTCTTTTTTTTTTCTACCTGTGCCGCTGAAAAGGGCTCGCAATAATGGCTTTTTCTCCAGGCGTCTGACACAGCTGGGTGCCCGCGACGCATTACGTGCAGGTGGTCACTTTGGTTTCCAACATCCTGTTTCACAAGTCAAGAGTCCCTACCCACTATTCATTACTCCTTACCTTATTACACATATACGTATCCATCGACACTCGTCAATATTTCGTCATTATAAATATGAAGCATATTCAAATAACTCGTATAGCCTCAGCCTATTAATCATAAACATACCTCAGCAGCATAATACACATCGTCGTCGTAAAAATAACCTCATAACACTTCAGTCAAATCTTAAAATCGTCGTAACTTCCTCCAATAATTAAAAAAATTCTCTTCTCATGTCAAAAGTGTCATCTGCCTCAAACGTACTTTAAAAATCATGAATCCATACCAAATATATCATTCAAATCTCTCATAGTTTCACAATGGTTCCGAAAAAATATGAACAGTTTACAAAGTACAGACAAAATACAGTTTCATAAGTGTGAAGTTATCCAACCGTGTAATTGCGTAAACATGTCACTGATGTAATAAAATAAATGTTTATCTCTCAGTTAAATGATCAGATAGCTGTGTAATTTGTGTGTTAGAGAAATATGGTACCGATGTGTAAAGTTATATAAGCAAATACCATATTAGCTAGGGTTCCTTGTGGTTGCCACACACATGGCACACAAAGTAAGCGTGTACCCCCCTGAGGATTTATGTAATTATACCCTCAGGTGTTACAGATTACAGCAATGAAATGAAATATATCACGGAAAACTTTCTTTGTAATTAAAAAATCTTTAAAAATAAATGTTTTAAGTACAAAATCTCTCAAATGCGTGTCCTGTAGCGCTAAATGTGCGTCTTGCTGTAAGATAATTCTGTGGAAGTGTCGTAATTATCGTCCACCGAAAGCTAAGTTCTGCAGAAGTCAATGTACTTACCCCATCAGAAACGAAAGTGAAATGCTTTGTGTATAGATATCATAATTATTATGCACATTACTGTGATCAAGAAAATACTATACTGTAAAGTATTGTTGTGCTAAGAAAAGGGCCTCACATTGTAGCTTACTACTAAAACATGTTTTGCTTTCCAGAAGAAATTCAGAAAAACTGTGCGGATATAAAACAGAAACACTGCAAAAGCAACATTGTAAATTGTCACTCATTAGTAGCGTCGTGATAAAAATCGTGTAGCTGTCACATAAACTAACCTCTGTGTCATCTGGTATCTCTCAGAAAGTACTTTAAATCCGGAATGTATTTTCAAGTAAACCAAAATGTTGCATTAAAATCTCATTAGCAGTACTGGTAAATGTTCTAATCGTACAACTAACAAGCAAGAATGTACACACACAATTACACTGTGTCGTCTGTTCGCAATAACAATGCATTCGTAATTTCTGTTTAAATAATTTCTCTTGGTTCTTGGCTGGATATTGAACTTCAAACATTGTTGCATGGTAACAGTTTCTAAAGCCTGACAAAGCATTTAAGTAATGTGAAGCGAAAAGTTTTATGGCAAAGACAAAGTTAAAAGGCAGATTATCTGTCAATAAATGGTTTTACATGAGAAATGTGGTGTAAACCTTTACTCTTCCTAGTACGCAGAGTTTCAACTTCAACGCAATTATCATGTGGTATACGTCGGATTCTGTAAGGTCCATTGTAAACTAGAAAGAATTTGTGACTCAAGTGTTTCTTCTTATGTGACAATGAATGAGCTTTAATGAGAACTTTCTGACCAATATACAACTTCTTTGCATTTGCTTTACCGTGTAGTTTTCTCCTTTTGTCTGCTGCAGATTTTATATTTTTAAGAGCCAAATCAATTATGTCTTTGTGTCGAAGTTTACGTGTATTCGGAAAAGGTACAAGCTCTCTGATTCTGTTCGGTGGTTCTTCATTCTTCAGTACAAGAGTAGGTGGTAAAGCAGTGGAGTCGTGAGGCATTTCATTCAGCACGTTTTGAAATAAGTGTAAATATCTGTCCCAATGCTGATGCTTTCTGTGACAATAAAGTCTGCAAAGCTTATTGATTTCTTTCATAATCCGTTCAGACGGGTTGCAATGTGGTGAGTACAATGAAATAAAAACAGGTTTGATTTTATGGTTGCGAAGCATGCGTGACCAAACAGCAGATCTGAATTGCGGTCCGTTATCTGAAATGACTTTACTAACGTGTCCAACTTCACGTAAGAAATTTTTAACAAAGGCGTTGGATACAGACCGTCCAGTGGCTTTACGTAACGGAGTGAAAGAAACAAATTTTGAAGTAAGTTCAACAGCGACTAGAACGTACGAAAATCCATTGGATGTTCTGACAAGCGGTCCCAAGAGATCAACAGAGCAAATTCTTTTAATTTAGCAGGAATAATAGGAAACAACGGAGCACGTTGTGAGACAGTAGATGGCTTCGCCTTTTGACAAAGTTTACAAATAGACAAGACTCTTCGAATTCTTTTTTCCATATTGTTAAAATAACAAGTCGTTCGAAGAATATGATAACATTTTCGTGGGCCAAAATGTGCGTAGCTGAAATGAATGTACCAAATGAGCTTATTAACAAAATCGTCTGGAATGCAAAGTACCCATAGCTTGTCATCAACAGTGCAGCGTTTGAAGAGTATGTTGTTTCTAACCAGGTAATAATGCCGAATCTGTGTGTGTGTCTTTTCATGCCATTTGCTCTTGATGTCCTTCCAAATCGAATCTTTATCTTGTTCATGAGCAATGTCCTTTAAAGATGTGGTGATGAAGTTTTCAAAGGCGACTTTCTGAATGTAAAGAATACTGAAATTTTTCTGGAGGTTTCCTTCTGTGGTACTTTTCTCAAGCCCAGCCGGTGCGCGTGACAGTGCGTCCGCAACAATGTTCTCCTTGCCGGGAATGTAGACTATTGTGAAGCGGAATTCTTGCAGAAACAATGCCCAACGTTTTAACCTGTCATGATTTAATTTTGAAGACATAAGAAATTGTAATGCACGATGATCACTGTATACTTTTACATGCTTACCAGAAAGAAAGAAACGGAATTTGTGAAATGCCCAAACGATAGCTAAAGCTTCTAATTCAGTAACGGAATAATTTTTTTCAGATTTTGTTAGCACTCGGCTAGCAAAAGCAATGGTTTTCTGAATGGTAGTGTCATTTTCTATGGCTTCTTGAAATAAATG
Source organism: Schistocerca serialis cubense (assembly GCF_023864345.2). Classification (NCBI taxonomy): domain Eukaryota; kingdom Metazoa; phylum Arthropoda; class Insecta; order Orthoptera; family Acrididae; genus Schistocerca; species Schistocerca serialis. The sequence continues at coordinate 7,612,814 of NC_064647.1, forward strand.
GGCACCAAGACCGACTTTAGAAGAATCCGTGCTAAGGCAGAAATCTTGTGACAGATCTGGATGAGCTAAGATTGGCGCGTGAAGTAACGCTTCTTTCAAAGAATTGAATTCCAACTGTGCTTGTTCGTCCCAGTTCCAAATAGTATTTTTTCCAGTGAGAGAACAAAGTTTTGGTGTAGCTAGAATTTGCATATTCAGAAAACGACGGTAAAAATTTACGAGACCTAGAAAACTGCGGACTTGTCTTTTTGTGGATGGCACTGGAATGGCTCTGATTGCTTCTAACTTTTCAGGATCCGGCTGAATGCCTTCAGAAGAAATAATATGTCCCAAAAACCTCACCTTTGACCTACCGAATTCAGACTTTTCCAAGTTAACTGTAATTCCAGATTCTGCAAAAATATGTAACACGCTGTTGAGGATGCGATTGTGTTGTTCCCATGAGGCTTCTGCTATCAGAATATCGTCTACATATAAGGTGATGTGACGTTTTAAGAACTCAGGTAATATGGAATTTAGCCCGCGAATGAATGCTGCCGAAGAAATGTTCAAACCAAAGGGAAGTTTCCGAAACTGATAACAAACGCCGAAACCAAGGAAAGCTGTGTATTTTCTACATTCTGGATGAAGTTCGATCTGATAAAAGCTGGATCTGAGATCAATGGAAGACAACACTTTTACACCATTAAAATTTTGAAGAAGTTCTTCTAACGTTTGCGGCCTGTCTGTTTCAGGAATAATGATCGTATTGATTTGTCTCGAATCTAAGACAAGCCTGATCGATCCATTTTTCTTCTCAACAACATGTAATGGATTGTTGTATGAGCTTACTGCAGGCTCAATAATGCCCTCATTAAGCATAGATTGTATTTCTGTTCTAACACGGTCCCTATAATGCGCCGGAATTACGTATGGTCTAACACAAAATTTAGTATGCTCACGAACACGAAATTGGTATTGAAATCCCTTGATTGTTCCTGTTTTGTGAGTAAAAACTGTGGAATGTGCCTGTAAAATCTCAAAAAGGTCTTGCCTATCATTGTCATTACAATTCTCAATTGTTTGAATTTTATTCTGAATTAACTTATTAGTGTCAAATGCGCCGTCGATATCATCCCTGTCAGTACTTGCAGAGTGATTGTTAGTGTCTAGTTCCGTAGAAAAGTCCGAACTGTTGTCTAACAGAAGGTAAAGCCGATTAATTTCCTCGTCATGGTTTGAGAGCCAATCTTCAAATTTCAAAGCTATTGACTTACCTTCTTTCTCTAAACTTATTTCAGCATCGTGAAAGTTTAAGATTGCTTTGTATTCATTCAAAAAGTCTACTCCCAATATAATTTCCGTCGACAATAATGAAACAATGAGAAAGTTCATAGAGAAGCTGTGGCTTTGACAAAAGAATTCTAAATTGGTTTGTTGGCGTACATCTACACTTTTTCCAAAGATTGCACCTTGTAATTTAATCTTACGTAACGGAAGTGTGGGGCAATCGTTCGATTTGTTGCATTTGCTAAAGGCTGTTTCACTGATTACTGAAATGGGACTGCCAGAGTCAAGTACTGCCGTAAATTTTACGTCATTTACTGTAATGTGAATCACAGGATATGCAATGTTGTTATGTTTTACGTCGTGTTCTTGCAGTAAAATGTCCCTAATGTCTTCCATTTTTACGTAATTACAAGCTACGGCAGCTGCGTCGTTAGTTTCATACGTGCGTTTTGTGGCTGCCTGCGGTATGAGTCATTGCCTATTGTCTCTTTGTTGGCGCGCGTCGTTATTGGGATTTGGAGACCTAACTTCTACAAATTCACCGTGACGAGAGGGCCCTGCTCTGTTTGAATCCCGCCAGTTCTGATGCAATTCAGGTCTGTCGTTACGATCATATCGTCTGTCGTCATGTCGGTAGATTCCATAGTTTCTTTCTTGTCGGTCACATGGTGGAGAATTTCTCCCTGAATCGTAACTGCGCGCTGGTCCGTTGCGTCTAAAGTTATTCTGTCTCCCTTGATAGTATTTATTTTGGTTCCCGTATTGTCTGTTTATCTTATTGTCTCTGTGATAGTCATTACCACGGAGAGGTGATCTTTCCCTGTAGTTATTACTACTCTGCCAACGGTTGTCATACGGGTGGTGTCTGTTTTGGTCACGATTTGTGTTGTGAGAATAGCCTTGTCGTGTAAAGTTATTACTTCTTTCATCGCGGAATTGCGACGGATGTGACCTGTAATTGCTGTGTTCCTGGTTTCGCGTTCCGCGATTGTCAGTGTCAATTTCTAATTCTTGTAAGAGTCCCTGAAATGCTTCAATGTCGTCTTTGCAACGTCCTGCCAAAATAATATGTCGTAAATGTTCAGGCAGTTTGATTAAGCAAATGCGGATGAGTTCTGAGGGGCTGTATGGGTTTGAAAGATACTGATTCTTATGCAACATGTCTTCAAAATATTTCATAAGACTGGAAAATTCAGATTGTTCGAAACATTTCATCATTATGATGCCATGTTTTACTCGGTCTTGTGTGGCTGGAGACCAATATGCTGAGAGGAAGGCATGGTAAAACTCTCCTTCACTGTGGCAATCGTGAATTACCGATCGCATTCTTACAGCTGGTTCATTCTCTAAGTAGCCACACATAAATTCTAATCTGTGTTCCAACGACCAGTTGGGAGGAAAACAATGAGAGAATTGATGGAGCCATGCTTGTGGATGAATGTCGTTGGCAGAATTCTTAAACGTTTTGAATTTACGTGTAGTAATGAACAGCTTATAGTCAAAATCATCATGTCGGCGAGTCGCATGTCGGTCATTGTTACGTCGCTTCGGCGGTTCCATCTCAAAATTCGGTGCACATTCCCAATTTCTTTCATTACTTCCGAAATGCCCTGTGTTATTATTTTGCAGCTTTTCCGTGTTTCTAAGTCCCTCTTCCCGTGTTGGAGCGCGAGTGTCCTCTGAAATACGTAATTCTTGTATTACCTGTGTTAGCTGATCTTGTACTTCCCGGATTTCTCTTTGGTGTTGCGTATCAATTTGATTCAGATTTTGTTTCAGTTTCCTAATTTGTTCGCTCTCTTCTGTGTTATTAAAGACTACCGGTTTTGTGTCATTCAGATTATCATCTACCTTCGTAGATAAATTATTTAGCTGATCCGAAAGTTCAACTACTTTCTCTGATAATGAACTAATTTCCTCCATGTGTCTTTCTACTGTGTCCTTTAAGTTTTCCTGAGTTTTTGCAAGTTGCGTAACCGAATCGGTAGATGCAACTGAGTCAATTTTAGCTTGCAAGGTCTCATGATTTTCATGAACAATAATTTGCAGTTCTTTTATGGCTGCTTCGTGATTCTGTAATGCATTTTCATGCCGCGAAAAAATAGGTTGAAAATGCTCACAAATTTGTGTTTTTACGTCGTTACAGACTTTTTGACATTTCGATTCGATTTTATGCAACTCAGTAGTTAAATCTTCACGTGTTTGTTCAAGTGTGGTGTCTAACTTTTGAAGATTTTGTTCCATTGTGTCTAACTTTTTAAGATTCTGCTGTGTTTGTCTCTGATTTTGTTCCATTGTGTGTAACTGTTGCTGTGTTTGTTTCTGATTTTGTTCAAGCGTTGTGTCTAACTTTTGTAGCCTTTGTCTCATTTGTTGCATTAACTGTAATAACAATGCACTGGTGTCTGAAACATGTTCCTCAGTGCTTTTCGGCAGTGAATTTGCACCGGCAACATTCACATTTTGACAAGCGGAAAACGTGTCTTGACTCATTTGAGAAAACGGTGAGGACGCAAAACCTGAATCTACAGTGTTTGCAAAATTGTGTCCTATCATTTCGGATTCCTGAGGCGAGCTGTTGCCGACCGATCGATCGATAATGCTTCCCTCTTCACTAATTGTTTCACTGTCCACGCCATTGTTTGCCGCCCGCTCCATTTCCCTATGCACAATTATCAAATTACTACTTTGAACATCAGTTAATTCATTACTCGGTGGCGCTAACACACTGCTTTCATTTTCACTGTCATTTCTCAGTTTACTTTGGAGCCTAGTATTACGTTTTTCACACGCCATTATTGCCACAGTATTTCACACGACAACACAGAAAGACACAATTTGAAGAGCAAAAATAAGAGAACACATTAACATAACACTGAATATAATATCTAGTTAATTACAGCTGCGAAATACTTGGTGCAAATCTATATGCATGCCACAACTGTTTTACTGTACAACAATGAAAGGCTACAACTACAAAGGAGATTCTCTCTACAATTACGCGCTAGCAATAAACAAAAGCTACACTAAATACACAAACTACAAGAAAAATCAGAAGATTCCAGTGAGGTATCCTAGGCTAAGGGTCGACATATGAAACTTCCCCTTTGAACAATTCTACATGACTGTGCTTAAACTGACACACAATATTTTGTTAGCGCAACGCAATCTGACTTTCAACAAAATTCCCTACACAAGAATGGCCCTCACTAACATTAAACTATACCTTTCACAAATCACTTACCTCACAAAAATCTTCGCTGCTCAAGCTACTGCAGTACAGCGAGCGCCACTACTGCCAGCTAAATAGAAGATTCAACTTACTGAAGGCACTAACTACTGATAGGGATAGTTAGCAAATGAAAGATATTAATAGAGAGCAAACAATGTATTTACCTTAATATCATCACAAGTCATAATATATATATCAGTTCATGACAAATTAGAAACCTCCGCCATCTCTCTCCCCACATCCACCACTGCTGGCGGCTCACCTCCAACTGTGCAACGCTACGCGCTGTTAACAGCCCAGCTGCCGCTGCCCAACACTACAATGGCAGACAACAATGCAAACTAGCCACAGACTGCACACAACACAGCCAGTGATTTTCATACAGAGGTGGCGTTACCAATAAAAAACCTAAACAGCCTACTTACATAGAGAAAACATAAACAGCCTACTTACATAGAGAAAACATAAACAGCCTACTTACAAGACAAGTCGGCTGGAGGACGATGTCTTGGATCGCGACGCAATTTGAGTGTTCCATCGTCATTAGGAGGCCCTGAATGTTACAATTAACTATCAGTTTTTCGTCGGATTCGAAAATCTAGACTCACAGCAGACGGACCATTTGGTGACCGAGGCAGCAATATCCCCTTGGAGACATATCGGCTGGAGGACGGTATATTGAATCTCGACGCAATTTGAGTCTACTATCGTCATTAGGAGGCGCTGATCGTTACAATTCACTATCATTTTTGCGTCGGATTCGAAAATCTAGACTCACAGGAGAAGGATCATATTGTGCCCGAGACAGCAATATCCCCTTGGAGCCAAGTCGGCTGGAGGCCGATGTATTGAATCTCGACGCAATTTGAGTGTTCCATCGTCATTAGGAGGCCCGGAACGTTACAGTTAACTATCATTCTAGCGTCGGATTCGAAAATCTACTAACAGGAGAAGGATCATACGGTGCACGAGACTGCAATATCCCCTTGGATACAAGTCGACTGGAGGTCGATGTATTGAATCTCGACGCAATTTGAGTGTTCCATCGCCAATAGGAGGCCCTGAACGTTACAATTAACTATCATTATTGCGTCGGATTCGAAAATCTAGACTCACAGGGGAACGACCATAAGGTGCCCGAGGCAGCAATAGTCCCTTGGAGACAACTCGGCTGGAGGCCGATGTATTGAATCTCGACGCAATTTGAGTGTTCCATCGTCATTAGGAGGCCCTGAACGTTACAATTAACAATCATTTTAGCGTCGGATTCGAAAATCTACTCACAGGATAAGTTCATACGGTGCTCGAGACAGCAATATCCCCTTGGAAACAAGTCCGCTGGAGGCCGATGTATTGAATCTCGACGCAATTTGAGTGTTCCATCGTCATTAGGAGGCCGTGAACCTTACAATTAACTATCAGTTTCGCGTCGGATTCGTAAATCTAAACTCACAGGAGAACGACCATAAGGTGCCCGAGGCAGCAATTGACCCTTGGAGACAAGTCGGCTGGAGGCCGATGTATTGAATCTCGACGCAATTTGAGTGTTCCATCGGCATTAGGAGGCCCTGAACGTTACAGTTAACAATCATTTTAGCGTCGGATTCGATAATCTACTAACAGGAGAAGGATCATATGGCGCACGAGACTGCAATATCCCCTTGGATACAAGTCGACTGGAGGTCGATGTATTGACTCTCGACGCAATTTGAGTGTTCCATCGTCATTTGAAGGCCCTGAACGTTACAATTAACTATCATTTTTGCGACGGATTCGAAAATCTAGACTTACAAGAGAACGACCATAAGGTGCCCGAGGCAGCATTAGACCCTTGGAGACAAGTCGGCTGGAGGTCGATGTATTGACTCTCGACGCAATTTGAGTGTTCCATCGTCATTAGGAGGCCCTAAACGTTACAATTAACTATAATTTTTGCGTCGGATTCGAAAATCTAAACTCACAGGAGAACGACCATAAGGTGCCCGAGGCAGCAATAGACCCTTGGAGACTAGTCGGCTGGAGGTCGATGTATTGAATCTCGACGCGATTTGGGTGTTCCATCGCCAATAGGAGGCCCTGAACGTTACAATTAACTATCATTTTTGCGTCGGATTCGAAAATCTAGACTCACAGGAGGACGACCACACGGTGCCCGAGGCAGCAACAGACCTTTGGAGACAAGTCGGCTGGTGGACGATGTATTGAATCTCGACGCAATTTGAGTGTTCCGTCGTCATTAGGAGGCCCTGAATGTTACAATTAACTATCACTTTTTCGTCGGATTCGAAAATCTAGACTGACAGCAGACGGACCATTTGGTGCCCGAGGCAGCAATATCCCCTTGGAGACAAATCGGCTGGAGGACGATGTATTGAATCTCGACGTAATTTGAGTCTTCTATCGTCATTAGGAGGCGCTGAACGTTACAATTCACTATCATTTTTGCGTCGGATTCGAGAATCTAGACTCACAGGAGAAGGATCATATTGTGCCCGAGACAGCAATATCCCCTTGGAGACAAGTCGGCTGGAGGACGATGTATTGAATCTCGACGCAATTTGAGTGTTCCATCGGCATTAGGAGGCCCTGAACGTTACAGTTAACTATCATTTTAGCGTCGGATTCGAAAATCTACTAACAGGAGAAGGATCATATGGTGCACGACACTGCAATATCCCCTTGGATACAAGTCGACTGAAGGTCGATGTATTGACTCTCGACGCAATTTGAGTGTTCCATCGTCTTTAGGAGTCCCTGAACGTTACAATTAACTATCATTTATGCGTCGGATTCGAAAATCTACTCACAGGAGAAGTGCATACGGTGCTCGAGGCAGCAATAGACCCTTGGAGACAAGTCGGCTGGAAACCGATGTATTGATTCTTGACGCAATTTGAGTGTTCCATCTTCATTAGGAGGCCCTGAACGTTACAATTAACAATCATTTTAGCGTCGGATTCGAAAATCTACTCACAGAAGTTCATACGGTGCTCGAGACAGCAATATCCCCTTGGAGACAAGTTCGCTTGAGGCCGATGTATTGAATCTCGACGCAATTTGAGTGTTCCATCGTCATTAGGAGGCCCTGAACCTTACAATTAACTATCTGTTTCGCGTCGGATTCGAAAATCTAAACTCACAGGAGAACGACCATAAGGTGCCCGAGGCAGCAACAGACCCTAGGAGACAAGTCGGCTGGAGGCCGATGTATTGTATCTCGACGCAATTTGAGTGTTCCATCGTCATTACAAGGCCCTGAACGTTACAATTAACTATCAGTTTTGCGTCGGATTCGAAAATCTAGACTCACAGGAGAACGACCATAAGGTGCCCGAGGCAGCAATAGACCCTTGGAGACATGTCGGCTGGAGGACGATGTATTGATCTCGACGCAATTTGAGAGTTCCATCGTCATTAGGAGGCCCTGAACGTTACAATTAACTATCATTTTATCGTCGGATTCGAAAATCTAGACTCACAGGAGAAAGACCATAAGGTGCCCGAGGCAGCAACAGACCATAGGAGACAAGTCGGCTGGAGGCCGATGTATTGAATCTCGACGCAATTTGAGTGTTCCATCGTCATTAGGTGGCCCTAAACGTTACAATTAACTATCATTTATGCGTCGGATTCGAAAATCTAGACTCACAGGAGAACGACCATTTGGTGTCCGAGGCAGCAATAGACCCTTGGAGACAAGTCGGCTGGAGGACGATGTATTGAATCTCGTCGCAGTTTGAGTGTTCCATCGTCATTAGGAGGCCCTGAACGTTACAATTAACTATCATTTTATCGTCGGATTCGAAAATCTACTAACAGGAGAAGGATCATATGGTGCACGAGACTGCAATATCCCCTTGGATCCAAGTCGACTGGAGGTCGATGTATTGACTCTCGACGCAATTTGAGTGTTCCATCGTCTTTAGGAGTCCCTGAACGTTACAATTAACTATCATTTATGCGTCGGATTCGAAAACTACTCACAGGAGAAGTTCATATGGTGCTCGAGGCAGCAATAGATCCTTGGAGACGAGTCGGCTGGAAAACCGATGTATTGATTCTTGACGCAATTTGAGTGTTCCATCGGCATTAGGAGGCCCTGAACGTTACAATTAACTATCATTTTTGCGTCGGATTCGAAAATCTAGACTCACAGGAGAAGGATCATATGGTGCCCGAGACAGCAATATCCCCTTGGATACAAGTCGACTGGAGGTCGATGTATTGACTCTCGACGCAATTTGAGTGTTCCATCGTCTTTAGGAGTCCCTGAACGTTACAATTAACTATCATTTATTCGTCGGATTCAAAAACCTACTCACAGGAGAAGTTCATACGGTGCTCAAGGAAGCAATAGACCCTTGGAGACAAGTCGGCTGGAAACCGATGTATTGATTCTTGACGCAATTTGAGTGTTCCATCGTCATTAGGAGGCCCTGAACGTTACAATTAACAATCATTTTAGCGTCGGATTCGAAAATCTACTCACAGAAGTTCATACGGTGCTCGAGACAGCAATATCCCCTTGGAGACAAGTCCGGTGGAGGCCGATGTATTGAATCTCGACGCAATTTGAGTGTTCCATCTTCATTAGGATGCCCTGACCTTACAATTAACTATCAGTTTCGCGTCGGATTCGAAAATCTAAACTCACAGGAGAACGACCATAAGGTGCCCGAGGCAGCAACAGACCCTTGGAGACGAATCAGCTGGAGGACGATGTATTGAATCTCGACGCAATTTGAGAGTTCTATCGTCATCAGGAGGCGCTGAACGTTACTATTCACTATCGTTTTTGCGTCGGATTCGAAAATCTAGACTCACAGGAGAAGGATCATATGGTGCCCGAGACAGCAATATACCCTTGGAGACAAGTCCGCTGGAGGCCGATGTATTGAATCTCGACGCAATTTGAGTGTTCCATCGTCATTAGGAGGCCCTGAACCTTACAATTAACTATCAGTTTTGCGTCGGATTCGAAAATCTAAACTCACAGGAGAACGACCATAAGGTGCCCGAGGCAGCAACAGACCCTTGGAGACAAGTCGGCTGGAGGCCGATGTATTGTATCTCGACGCAATTTGAGTGTTCCATCGTCATTACAAGGCCCTGAACGCTACAATTAACTATCAGTTTTGCGTCGGATTCGAAAATCTAGACTCACAGGAGAACGACCATAAGGTGCCCGAGGCAGCAATAGACCCTTGGAGACAAGTCGTCTGGAGGACGATGTATTGAATCTCGACGCAATTTGAGAGTTCCATCGTCATTAGGAGGCCCTGAACGTTACAATTAACTACCATTTTATCGTCGGATTCGAAAATCTAGACTCACAGGAGAAAGACCATAAGGTGCCCGAGGCAGCAACAGACCATAGGAGACAAGTCGGCTGGAGGCCGATGTATTGAATCTCGACGCAATTTGAGTGTTCCATCGTCATTAGGAGGCCCTAAACGTTACAATTAACTATCATTTATGCGTCGGATTCGAAAATCTAGACTCACAGGAGAACGACCATTTGGTGTCCGAGGCAGCAATAGACCCTTGGAGACAAGTCGGCTGGAGGACGATGTATTGAATCTCGTCGCAATTTGAGTGTTCCATCGTCATTAGGAGGCCCTGAACGTTACAATTAACTATCATTTTATCGTCTGATTCGAAAATCTACTAACAGGAGAAGGATCATATGGTGCACGAGACTGCAATATCCCCTTGGATCCAAGTCGACTGGAGGTTGATGTATTGACTCTCGACGCAATTTGAGTGTTCCATCGTCTTTAGGAGTCCCTGAACGTTACAATTAACTATCATTTATGCGTCGGATTCGAAAATCTACTCACAGGAGAAGTTCATACGGTGCTCGAGGCAGCAATAGACCCTTGGAGACTAGTCGGCTGGAAACCGATGTATTGATTCTTGACGCAATTTGAGTGTTCCATCGTCATTAGGGGGCCCTGAACGTTACAATTAACAATCATTTTAGCGTCGGATTCGAAAGTCTACTCACAGGAGAAGTTCATATGGTGCTCGAGGCAGCAATAGATCCTTGGAGACGAGTCGGCTGGAAACCGATGTATTGATTCTTGACGCAATTTGAGTGTTCCATCGGCATTAGGAGGCCCTGAACGTTACTATTAACTATTATTTTTGCGTCGGATTCGAAAATCTAGACTCACAGGAGAAGGATCATATGGTGCCCGAGACAGCAATATCCCCTTGGAGACAAGTCCGCTGGAGGCCGATGTATTCAATCTCGACGCAATTTGAGTGTTCCATCGTCATTAGGAGGCCCTAAACGTTACAATTAACTATCAGTTTCGCGTCGGATTCGAAAATCTAAACTCACAGGAGAACGACCATAAGGTGCCCGAGGCAGCAAGAACCCTTGGAGACAAGTCGGCTGGAGGCCGATGGATTGAATCTCGACGCAATTTGAGTGTCCCATCGTCATTACAAGGCCCAGAACGTTACAATTATCATTTTTTCGTCGGATTCGAAAATCTAGACTCACAGGAGAACGACCATAAGGTGCCCGAGGCAGCAATAGACCCTTCGAGACAAGTCGTCTGGAGGACGATGTATTGAATCTCGTCGCAATTTGAGTGTTCCATCGTCGTTAGGATGCCCCGAACGTTACAATTAACTATCATTTTATCGTCGGATTCGAAAATCTAGACTCACAGGAGAACGACCATAAGGTGCCCGAGGCAGCAACAGACCATAGGAGACAAGTCGGCTGGAGGCCGATGTATTGAATCTCGACGCAATTTTAGTGTCCCATCGTCATTAGGAGGCCTTAAACGTTACAGTTAACTATCATTTTAGCGTCGGATTCGAAAATCTACTAACAGGAGAAGGATCATATGGTGCACGAGGCTGCAATATCCCCTTGGATACAAGTCGACTGGAGGTCGACGTATTGGCTCTCGACGCAATTTGAGTGTTCCATCGGCATTAGGAGGCCCTGAACGTTACAGTTAACTATCATTTTAGCGTCGGATTCGAAAATCTACTAACAGGAGAAGGATCATATGGTGCACGAGACTGCAATATCCCCTTGGATACAAGTCGACTGGAGGTCGATGTATTGACTCTCGACGCAATTAGAGTGTTCCATCGTCTTTAGGAGTCCCTGAACATTACAATTAGCTATCATTTATGCGTCGGATTCGAAAATCTACTCACAGGAGAAGTTCATACGGTGCTCGAGGCAGCAATAGACCCTTGGTGACAAGTCGGCTGGAAAACGATGTATTGATTCTTGACGCAATTTGAGTGTTCCATCGTCATTAGGAGGCCCTGAACGTTACAGTTAACTATCATTTTAGCGTCGGATTCGAAAATCTACTCACAGGAGAAGTTCATACAGTGCTCGAGACAGCAATATCCCCTTGGAGACAAGTCCGCTGGAGGCCGATGTATTGAATCTCGACGCAATTTGAGTGTTCCATCGTCATTAGGAGGCCCTGAACCTTACAATTAACTATCAGTTTCGCGTCGGATTCGAAAATCTAAACTCACAGGAGAACGACCATAAGGTGCCCGAGGCAGCAACAGACCCTTGGAGACAAGTTGGCTGGAGGCCGATGTATTGAATCTCGACGCAATGTGAGTGTTCCATCGGCATTAGGAGGCCCTGAACGTTACTATTAACTATCATTTTTGCGTCGGATTCGAAAATCTAGACTCACAGGAGAACGACCATAAGGTGCCCGAGGCAGCAATATCCCCTTGGAGACAAATCAGCTGGAGGACGATGTATTGAATCTCGACGCAATTTTAGAGTTCTATCGTCATCAGGTGGCGCTGAACGTTACTATTCACTATCATTTTGGCGTCGGATTCGAAAATCTAGACTCACAGGAGAAGGATCTAATGGTGCCCGAGACAGCAATATCCACTTGGAGACAAGTCCGCTGGAGGCCGATGTATTGAATCCCGACGCAATTTGAGTGTTCCATCGTCATTAGGAGTCCCTGAACGTTACAATTAACTATCATTTATGCGTCGGATTCGAAAATCTAGACTCACAGGAGAACGACCATAAGGTGCCCGAGGCAGCAATAGACCCTTGGAGACAAGTCGGCTGGAGGACGATGTATTGAATCTCGACGCAATTTGAGTGTTCCATCGTCATTAGGAGGCCCTAAACGCTACAATTAACTATCATTTTTGCGTCGGATTCGATAATCTAAACTCACAGGAGAACGACCATAAGGTGCCCGAGGCAGCAACAGACCCTTGGAGATAAGTCGACTGGAGGCCGATGTATTGAATCTCGACGCAATTTGAGTGTTCCATCGGCATTAGGAGGCCCTGAACGTTACAGTTAACTATCATTTTAGCGTCGGATTCGAAAATCTACTAACAGGAGAAGGATCATATGGTGCACGAGACTGCAATATCCCCTTGGATACAAGTCGACTGGAGGTCGACGTATTGGCTCTCGACGCAATTTGAGTGTTCCATCGGCATTAGGAGGCCCTGAACGTTACAGTTAACTATCATTTATGCGTCGGATTCGAAAATCTACTCACAGGAGAAGTTCATACGGTGCTCGAGGCAGCAATAGACCCTTGGTGACAAGTCGGCTGGAAAACGATGTATTGATTCTTGACGCAATTTGAGTGTTCCATCGTCATTAGGAGGCCCTGAACGTTACAGTTAACTATCATTTTAGCGTCGGATTCGAAAATCTACTCAGAGGAGAATATCATACAGTGCTCGAGACAGCAATATCCCCTTGGAGACAAGTCCGCTGGAGGCCGATGTATTGAATCTCGACGCAATTTGAGTGTTCCATCGTCATTAGGAGGCCCTGAACCTTACAATTAACTATCTGTTTCGCGTCGGAATCGAAAATCTAAACTCACAGGAGAACGACCATAAGGTGCCCGAGGCAGCAACAGACCCTTGGAGACAAGTCGGCTGGAGGCCGATGTATTGAATCTCGACGCAATTTGAGTGTTCCATCGGCATTAGGAGGCCCTGAACGTTACAATTAACTATCATTTTTGCGTCGGATTCGAAAATCTAGACTCACAGGAGAACGACCATAAGGTGCCCGAGGCAGCAATATCCCCTTGGAGACAAATCAGCTGGAGGACGATGTATTGAATCTCGACGCAATTTGAGAGTTCTATCGTCATCAGGATGCGCTGAACGTTACTATTCACTATCATTTTGGCGTCGGATTCTAAAATCTAGACTCACAGGAGAAGGATCTTATGGTGCCCGAGACAGCAATATCCACTTGGAGACAATTCCGCTGGAGGCCGACGTATTGAATCCCGACGCAATTTGAGTGTTCCATCGTCATTAGGAGGCCCTGAACCTTACAATTAACTATCATTTATGCGTCGGATTCGAAAATCTAGACTCACAGGATAACGACCATAAGGTGCCCGAGGCAGCAATAGACCCTTGGAGACAAGTCGGCTGGAGGACGATGTATTGTATCTCGTCGCAATTTGAGTGTTCCATCGTCTTTAGGATGCCCTGAACGTTACAATTAACTATCATTTTATCGTCGGATTCGAAAATCTAAACTCACAGGAGAACGACCATAAGGTGCCCGAGCAGGAACAGACCATAGGAGACAAGTCGGCTGGAGGCCGATGTATTGAATCTCGACGCATTTTGAGTGTCCCATCGTCATTAGGAGGCCTTAAACGTTACAGTTAACTATCATTTTAGCGTCGGATTCGAAAATCTACTAACACTAGAAGGATCATATGGTGCACGAGGCTGCAATATCCTCTTGGATACAAGTCGACTGGAGGTCGACGTATTGGCTCTCGACGCAATTTGAGTGTTCCATCGGCATTAGGAGGCCCTGAACGTTACAGTTAACTATCATTTTAGCGTCGGATTCGAAAATCTACTAACAGGAGAAGGATCATATGGTGCACGAGACTGCAATATCCCCTTGGATACAAGTCGACTGGAGGTCGATGTATTGACTCTCGACGCAATTTGTGTGTTTCATCGTCTTTAGGAGTCCGTGAACGTTACAATTAACTATCATTTATGCGTCGGATTCGAAAATCTACTCACAGGAGAAGTTCATACGGTGCTCGAGGCAGCAATAGACCCTTGGAGACAAGTCGGCTGGAAACCGATGTATTGATTCTTGACGCAATTTGAGTGTTCCATCGTCATTAGGAGGCCCTGAACGTTACAATTAACAATCATTTTAGCGTCGGATTCGAAAATCTACTAACAGGAGAAGTTCATACGGTGCTCGAGACAGCAATATCCCCTTGGAGACAAGTCCGCTGGAGGCCGATGTATTGAATCTCGACGCAATTTGAGTGTTCCATCTTCATTAGGAGTCCCTGACCTTACAATTAACTATCAGTTTCGCGTCGGATTCGAAAATCTAAACTCACAGAAGAACGACCATAAGGTGCCCGAGGCAGCAACAGACCCTTGGAGACAAATCAGCTGGAGGACGATGTATTGAATCTCGACGCTATTTGAGAGTTCTATCGTCATCAGGAGGCGCTGAACGTTACTATTCACTATCATTTTTGCGTCGGATTCGAAAATCTAGACTCACAGGAGAAGGATCATATGGTGCCCGAGACAGCAATATCCCCTTGGAGACAAGTCCGCTGGAGGCCGATGTATTGAATCTCGACGCAATTTGAGTGTTCCATCGTCATTAGGAGGCCCTGAACCTTAATTTTAACTATCAGTTTCGCGTCGGATTCGAAATTCTAAACTCACAGGAGAACGACCATAAGGTGCCCGAGGCAACAACAGACCCTTGGAGACAAGTCGGCTGGAGGCCGATGTATTGAATCTCGACGCAATTTGAGTGTTCCATCGTCATTACAAGGCCCTGAACGTTACAATTAACTATCATTTTTGCGTCGGATACGAAAATCTAGACTCACAGGAGAACGACCATAAGGTGCCCGAGGCAGCAATAGACCCTTGGAGACAAGTCGGCTGGTGGCCGATGTATTGAATCTCGACGCAATTTGAGTGTTCTATCGGCATTAGGAGGCCCTGAACGTTACAGTTAACTATCATTTTAGCGTCGGATTCGAAAATCTACTAACAGGAGAAGGATCACATGGTGCACGAGACTGCAATATCCCCTTGGATACAAGTCGACTGGAGGTCGATGTATTGACTGTCGACGCAATTTGAGTGTTCCATCGTCATTAGGAGTCCCTGAACGTTACAATTAACTATCATTTATGCGTCGGATTCGAAAATCTAGACTCACAGGAGAACGACCATTTGGTGTCCGAGGCAGCAATAGACCCTTGGAGACAAGTCGGCTGGAGGACGATGTATTGAATCTCGTCGCAATTTGAGTGTTCCATCGTCATTAGGAGGCCCTGAACGTTACAATTAACTATCATTTTATCGTCGGATTCGAAAATCTACTAACAGGAGAAGGATCATATGGTGCACGAGACTTCAATATCCCCTTGGATCCAAGTCGACTGGAGGTCGATGTATTGACTCTCGACGCAATTTGAGTGTTCCATCGTCTTTAGGAGTCCCTGAACGTTACAATTAACTACCATTTATGCGTCGGATTCGAAAATCTACTCACAGGAGAAGTTCATACGGTGCTCGAGGCAGCAATAGACCCTTGGAGACAAGTCGGCTGGAAACCGATGTATTGATTCTTGACGCAATTTGAGTGTTCCATCGTCTTTAGGAGTCCCTGAACGATACAATTAACTACCATTTATGCGTCGGATTCGAAAATCTACTCACAGGAGAAGTTCATACGGTGCTCGAGGCAGCAATAGACCCTTGGAGACAAGTCGGCTGGAAACCGATGTATTGATTCTTGACGCAATTTGAGTGTTCCATCGTCATTAGGAGGCCCTGAACGTTACAATTAACAATCATTTTAGCGTCGGATTCTAAAATCTACTCACAGGGGAAGTTCATATGGTGCTCGAGGCAGCAATAGATCCTTGGAGACGAGTCGGCTGGAAACCGATGTATTGATTCTTGACGCAATTTGAGTGTTCCATGGGCATTAGGAGGCCCTGAACGTTACAATTAACTATCATTTTGGCGTCGGATTCAAAAATCTTGACTCACAGGAGAAGGATCATGTGGTGCCCGAGACAGCATTATCCCCTTGGAGACAAGTCCGCTGGAGGCCGATGTATTGAATCTCGACGCAATTTGAATGTTCCATCGTTATTAGGAGGCCCTGAACCTTACAATTAACTATCAGTTTCGCGTCGGATTCGAAAATCTAAACTCACAGGAGAACGACCATAAGGTGCCCGAGGCAGCAACAGACCCTGGGAGACAAATCGGCTGAATGCCGATGTATTGAATCTCGAGGCAATTTGAGTGTTCCATCGTCATTAGGATCCCCTGAACGTTACAATTAACTATCATTTTATCGTCGGATTCGAAAATCTAGACTCACAGGAGAACGACCATAAGGTGCCCGAGGCAGCAACAGACCATAGGAGGCAAGTCGGCTGGAGGCCGATGTATTGAATCTCGACGCAATTTGAGTGTTCCATCGCCAATAGGAGGCCCTGAACGTTACAATTAACTATCATTTTTGCGTCGGATTCGAAAATTTAGACCCACAGGAGAATGACCATAAGGTGCCCGAGGCAGCAATAGACCCTTGGAGACAAGTCGGCTGGAGGCCGATGTATTGAATCTCGACGCAATTTGAGTGTTCCATTGGCATTATGAGGCCCTGAACGTTACAGTTAACTATCATTTTAGCGTCGGATTCGAAAATCTACTAACAGGAGAAGGATCATATGGTGCACGAGACTGCAATATCCCCTTGGATACAAGTCGACTGGAGGTCGATGTATTGACTCTCGACGCAATTTTAGTGTTCCATCGTCTTTAGGAGTCCCTGAACGTTACAATTAACTATCATTTATGCGTCGGATTCGAAAATCTAGACCCACAGGAGAACGACCATAAGGTGCCCGAGGCAGCAATAGACCCTTGGAGACAAGTCGGCTGGAAACGGATGTATTGATTCTTGACGCAATTTGAGTGTTCCATCGTCTTTAGGAGTCCCTGAACGTTACAATTAACTACCATTTATGCGTCGGATTCGAAAATCTACTCACAGGAGAAGTTCATACGGTGCTCGAGGCAGTAATAGACCCTTGGAGACAAATCGACTGGAGGCCGATGTATTGAATATCGACGCAATTTGAGTGTTCCATCGTCATTAGGAGGCCCTGAATGTTATAATTAACTATCAGTTTCGCGTCGGATTCGAAAATCTAGACTCACAGGAGACGGACCACATGGAGCACGAGGCAGCAATATCCCATTGGAGACAAATCGGCTGGAGGTCGATGTATTGAATCTCGACTCAATTTGAGTGTTCCATCGTCATTAGGTGGCCCTGAACGTTACCATTAACAATCTGTTTTGCGTCGGGTTCGAAAATCTAGACTCACAGCAGAACGATCACAAGGTGCCCGTGGCAGCTATTTACCCTTGGAGACAAGTCGGTTGGAGGACGATGTATTGGATCGCGACGCAAAATGAGTGATCCATCGTCATTAGGAGGCCCTGAACGTTACAATTAACTATCATTTTTGTGTCGGATTCGAAAATCTACACTCACTGGAGACGGACCATAAGGTGCCCGATACAGCAATATCCCCTTGGAGACCAGTCCGCTGGAGGACGATGTATTGAATTGCGACGCAATTTGAGTGCTCCATCGTCATTTGGAGGCCCTGAACGTTACAATTAACTATCAGTTTCGCGACGGATTCAAAAATCCAGACTCACAGGAGACGGACCATTTGGTGCCCGAGGCAGCAATATCCCCTTGGAGACAAATCAGCTGGAGGACGATGTATTGAATCTCGACGCAATTTGAGAGTTCTATCGTCATCAGGAGGCGCTGAACGTTACTATTCATTATTATTTTTGCGTCGGATTCGAAAATCTAGACTCACAAAAGAAGGATCATACGGTGCCCGAGACAGCAATATCCCCTTTGAGACAAGTCCGCTGGAGGCCGATGTATTGAATCTCGACGCAATTTGAGTGTTCCATCGTCATTAGGAGGCCCTAAACGTTACAAGTAACTATCATTTTTGCGTCGGATTTCATAATCTAAACTCACAGGAGAACGACCATAAGGTGCCCGAGGCAGCAACAGACCCTTGGAGACAAGTCGGCTGGAGGCCGATGTATTGAATCTCGACGCAATTTGAGTGTTCCATCGTCATTACAAGGCCCTGAACGTTACAATTAACTATCATTTTTATGTCGGATTCGAAAATCTAGACTCACAGGAGAACGACCATAAGGTGTCCCAGGCTGCAATAGACCCTTGGGGACAAGTCGGCTGGAGGTCGATGTATTGAATCTCGACGCAATTTGAGTGTTCCATCGCCAATAGGAGGCCCTGAACGTTACAATTAGCTATGAGTTTTGCGTCGGATTCGAAAACGTAGAATCACCGGAGATGGACCATGTGGTGCCAGAGGCAGCGATATCCCCTTGGAGACAAGTCGGCTGGAGGCCGATGTATTGAATCTCGACGCAATTTGAGTGTTCCATCGTCATTAGAAGGCCTTGAGCGTTACAATTAACTATCAAATTTTCGTCGGATTCGAAAATCTAGACTCACAGGAGAACGACCATAAGGTGCCGGAGGCAGCAATAGACCCTTGGAGACCAGTCGGCTGGAGGCCGATGTATTGAATCTCGACGCAATTTGAGTGTTCCACGCGCATTAGGAGGCCCTGAACGTTACTGTTAACTATCATTTTAGCGTCGCATTCGAATATCTACTATCAAGAGAAGGATCATATGGTGCACAAGACTGCAATATCCCCTTGGATACAAGTCGACTGGAGGTCGATGTATTGACTCTCGACGCAATTTGAGTGTTCCATCGTCTTTAGGAGTCCCTGAACGTTACAATTAACTATCATTTATGCGTGAGATTCGAAAATCTACTCACAGGAGAAGTTCATACGGTGCTCGAGGCAGCCATAGACCCTTGGAGACAAGTCGGCTGGAAACCGATGTATTGATTCTTGACGCAATTTGAGTGTTCCATCGTCATTAAGACTCCCTGAACGTTACAATTAACAATCATTTTAGCGTCGGATTCGAAAATCTACTCTCAGGTGAAGTTCATACGGTGCTCGAGACAGCAATATCCCCCTGGAGACAAGTCCGCTGGAGGCCGATGTATTGAATCTCGACGCAATTTGAGTGTTCCATCGTCGTTAGGAGGCCCTGAACCTTACAATTAACTATCAGTTTCGCGTCGGATTCGAAAATCTAAACTCACAGGAGAATGACCATAAGGTGCCCGAGGCAGCAACAGACCCTTGTAGACAAGTCGGCTGGAATACGATGTATTGAATCTCGTCGCAATTTGAGTGTTCCATCGTCATATAGGAGGCCCTGAACGTTACAATTAACTATCATTTTATCGTCGGATTCGAAAATCTAGACTCACAGGAGAACGACCATAAGGTGCCCGAGGCAGCAACAGACCATAGGAGACAAGTCGGCTGGAGGCCGATGTATTGAATCTTGACGCAATTTGAGTGTTCCATCGCCAATAGGAGGCCCTGAACATTACAATTAACTATCATTTTTGCGTCGGATTCGAAAATCTAGACTCACAGGAGAACGACCATAAGGTGCCCGAGGCAGCAATAGACCCTTGGAGACAAGTCGGCTGGAGGCCGATGTATTGAATCTCGACGCAATTTGAGTGTTCCATCGGCATTAGGAGGCCCTGAACGTTACAGTTAACTATCATTTTAGCGTCGGATTCGAAAATCTACTAACAGGAGAAGGATCATATGGTGCACGAGACTGCAATATGCCCTTGGATACAAGTCGACTGCAGGTCGATGTATTGACCCTCGACGCAATTTGAGTGTTCCATCGTCTTTAGGAGTCCCTGAACGTTACAATTAACTATCATTTATGCGTCAGATTCGAAAATCTAGACTCACAGGAGAACAACCATAAGGTGCCCGAGGCAGCAATAGACCCTTGGAGACATGTCGGCTGGAGGTCGATGTATTGAATCTCGACGCAATTTGAGTGTTCCATCGTCATTAGGAGGCCCTGAACCTTACAATTAACTATCAGCTTCGCGTCGGATTCGAAAATCTAAACTCACAGGAGAACGACCACAAGGTGCCCGAGGCAGCAACAGACCCTTGGAGACAAGTCGGCTGGAGACCGATGTATTGAATCTCGACGCAATTTGAGTGTTCCATCGTCATTACAAGGCCCTGAACGTTACAATTAACTATCATGTTTGCGTCGGATTCGAAAATCTAGACTCACAAGAGAACGACCATAGGGTGCCCGAGGCAGCAATAGACCCTTGGAGACAAGTCGGCTGGAGGCCGATGTATTGAATCTCGACGCAATTTGAGTGTTCCATCGTCATTAGGAGGCCCTAAACGTTACAATTAACTATCATTTTTGCGTCGGATTCGATAATCTAAACTCACAGGAGAACGACCATAAGGTGCCCGAGGCAGCAACAGACACTTGGAGACAAGTCGGCTGAAGGCCGATGTATTGAATCTCGACGCAAGTTGAGTGTTCCATCGTCATTACAAGGCCCTGAACGTTACAATTAACTATCATTTTTGCGTCGGATTCGAAAATCTAGACTCACAGGAGAACAACCATAAGGTGCCCGAGGCAGCAATAGACCCTGGGAGACAAGTCGGCTGGAGGTCGATGTATTGAATCTCGACTCAATTTGTGTGCTCCTTCGTCATTAGGAGGCCCTGAAAGTTACAATTAACTATGAGTTTTGCGTCGGATTCGAAAACGTAGAATCACCGTAGACGGACCATGTGGTGCCCGAGGCAGCGATATCCCCTTGGAGACAAGTCGGCTGGAGGCCGATGTAATGAATCTCGACGCCATTTGAGTGTTCCATCGTCATTAGAAGGCCCTGAACGGTACAATTAACTATCATTTTTGCGTCGGATTCGAAAATCTAGACTCACAGGAGAACGAACATAAGGTGCCCGAGGCAGCAATAGACCCTTGGAGACAAGTCGGCTGGAGGACGATGTATTGAATCTCGACGCAATTTGAGAGTTCCATCGTCATTAGGAGGCCCTGAACGTTACAATTAACTATCATTTTATCGTCGGATTAGAAAATCTAGACTCACAGGAGAACGACCATAAGGTGCCCGAGGCAGCAACAGACCATAGGAGACAAGTCGGCTGGAGGTCGATGTATTGAATCTCGACGCAATTTGAGTGTTCCATCGTCATTAGGAGGCCCTAAACGTTACAATTAACTATCATTTTTGTGTCGGATTCGATAATCTAAACTCATAGGAGAACGACCATAAGGTGCCCGAGGCAGCAATAGACCCTTTGAGACAAGTCGGCTGGAGGCCGATGTATTGAATCTCGACGCAATTTGAGTGTTCCAACGCCAATAGGAGGCCCTGAACGTTACAATTAACATTCATTTTTGCGTCGGATTCGAAAATCTAGACTCACAGGAGAACGACCATAAGGTGCCCGGGGCAGCAATAGACCCTTTGAGACAAGTCGGCTGGAGGCCGATGTATTGAATCTCGACGCAATTTGAGTGTTCCATCGGCATTAGGAGGCCCTGAACGTTACAGTTAAGTATCATTTTAGCGTCGGATTCGAAAATCTACTAACAGGAGAAGGATCATATGGTGCACGAGACTGCAATATCTCCTTGGATACAAGTCGACTGGAGGTCGATGTATTGACTCTCGACGCAATTTGAGTGTTACATCGTCTTTAGGAGTCCCTGAACGTTACAATTAACTATCATTTATGCGTCGGATTCGAAAATCTACTCACAGGAGAAGTTCATACGGTGCTCGAGGCAGCAATAGACCCTTGGAGACAAGTCGGCTGGAAACCGATGTATTGATTCTTGACGCAATTTGAGTGTTCCATCGTCATTAGGAGGCCCTGAACCTTACAATTAACTATCAGTTTCGCGTCGGATTCGAAAATCTAAACTCACAGGAGAACGACCATAAGGTGCCCGAGGCAGCAACAGACCCTTGGAGACAAGTCGGCTGGAGGACGATGTATTGAATCTCGTCGCAATTTGAGTGTTCCATCGTCATTAGGAGGCCCTGAACGTTACAATTAACTATCATTTTATCGTCGGATTCGGTAATCTAGACTCACAGGAGAACGACCATAAGGTGCCCGAGGCAGCAACAGATCATAGGAGACAAGTCGGCTGGAGGCCGATGTATTGAACCTCGACGCAATTTGAGTGTTCCATCGCCAATAGGAGGCCCTGAACGTTACAATTAACTATCATTTTTGCATCGGATTCGAAAATCTAGACTCACAGGAGAACGACCATAAGGTTCCCGAGGCAGCAATAGACCCTTGGAGACAAGTCGGCTGGAGGCCGATGTATTGAATCTCGACGCAATTTGATTGTTCCATCCGTATTAGGAGGCCCTGAACGTTACAGTTAACTATCATTTTAGCGTCGGATTCGAAAATCTACTAACAGGAGAAGGATCATATGGTGCACGAGACTGCAATATCCCCTTGGATACAAGTCCGCTGGAGGCCGATGTATTGAATCTCGACCCAATTTGAGTGTTCCATCGTCATTAGGAGGCCCTGAACGTTACAATTAACAATCATTTTAGCGTCGGATTCGAAAATCTACTCGCAGGAGAATTTCATACGGTGCTCGAGACAGCAATATCCCCTTGGAAACAAGTCCGCTGGAGGCCGATGTATTGAATCTCGACGCAATTTCAGTGTTCCATCGTCATTACAAGTGCCCTGAACGTTACAATTAACTATCATTATCTCGTCGGATTCGAAAATCTAGACTCACAGGAGAACGACCATAAGGTGCCCCAAGGAAGCAATAGACCCTTGGAGACAAGTCGGCTGGAGGACGATGTATTGACTCTCGATGCAATTTGAGTGTTCCATCGGTATTAGGAGGCCCTCAACGTTACAGTTAACTATCATTTTAGCGTCGGATTCGAAAATCTACTAACAGGAGAAGGATCATATGGTGCACGAGACTGCAATATCCCCTTGGATACAAGTCGACTGGAGGTCGAAGTATTGACTCTCGACGCAATTTGAGTGTTCCATCGTCTGTAGGAGTCCCTGAACGTTACAATTAACTATCATTTATGCGTCGGATTCGAAAATCTAGACTCACAGGAGAACGACCATAAGGTGCCCGAGGCAGCAATAGACCCTTGGAGACAAGTCGGCTGGAAACCGATGTATTGATTCTTGACGCAATTTGAGTGCTCCATCGTCATTAGGAGGCCCTGAACGTTACAATTAACAATCATTTTAGCGTCGGATTCGAAAATCTACTCACAGGAGAATTTCATACGGTGCTCGAGACAGCAATATCCCCTTGGAGACAAGTCCGCTGGAGGCCGATGTATTGAATCTCGACGCAATTTGAGTGTTCCATCGTCATTAGGAGGCCCTGAACGTTACAATTAACAATCATATTAGCGTCGGATTCGAAAATCTACTCGCAGGAGAATTTCATACGGTGCTCGAGACAGCAATATCCCCTTGGAAACAAGTCCGCTGGAGGCCGATGTATTGAATCTCGACGCAATTTGAGTGTTCCATCGTCATTAGGAGGCCCTGAACCTTAGAATTAACTATCAGTTTCGCGTCGGATTCGAAAATCTAAACTCACAGGAGAACAACTATAAGGTGCCCGAGGCAGCAACAGACCCTTGGAGACAAGTCGGCTGGAGGCCGATGTATTGAATCTCGAGGCAATTTGACTGTTCCATCGTCATTACAAGGCCCTGAACGTTACAATTAACTATCATTTATGCGTCGGATTCGAAAATCTAGACTCACAGGAGAACGACCATAAGGTGCCCGAGGCGGCAATAGACCCTTGGAGACAAGTCGGCAGGAGGCCGATGTATTGAATCTCGACGCGATTTGAGTGATCCATCGTCATTAGGAGGCCCTGAACGTTACAATTAACTATCATTTTTGTGTCGGATTTTATAATCTAAACTCACAGGAGAACGACCATAAGGTGCTCGAGGCAGCAACAGACCCTTGGAGACAAGTCGGCTGGAGGCCGATGTATTGAATCTCGACGAAATTTGAGTGTTCCATCGTCATTACATGGCCCTGAACGTTACAATTAACTATCAATTTTGCGTCGGATTCGAAAATCTAGACTCACAGGAGAACGACCATAAGGTGCCCCAAGGAAGCAATAGACCCTTGGAGACAAGTCGGCTGGAGGACGATGTATTGACTCTCGACGCAATTTGAGTGTTCCATCGTCATTAGGAGTCCCTGAACGTTACAATTAACTATCATTTTTGCGTCGGATTCGAAAATCTAGACTCAAAGGAGAACGACCAATTGGTGCCCGAGGCAGCAATAGACCCTTGGAAACAAGTCGGCTGGAGGACGGTGTATTGAATTTCGTCGCAATTTGAGTGTTCCATCGTCATTAGGAGGCCCTGAACGTTACAATTAACTATCATTTTATCGTCGAATTCGAAAATCTTGACTCACAGGAGAACGACCATAAGGTGCCCGGGGCAGCAACAGACCATAGGAGACAAGTCGGCTGGAGGCCGATGTATTGAATCTCGACGCAATTTGAGTGTTCCATCGTCATTAGGAGGCCCTGAACGTTACAATTAACTATCATTTTTGTGTCGGATTCGATAATCTAAACTCACAGGAGAACGACCATAAGGTGCCCGAGGCAGCAACAGACCCTTGGAGACAAGTCGGCTGGAGGCCGATGTATTGAATCTCGACGCAATTTGAGTGTTCCATCGTCATTAGGAGACCCCGAACGTTACAATTAACTATCATTTTTGTGTCGGATTCGATAATCTAAACTCACAGGAGAACGACCATAAGGTGCCCGAGGCAGCAACAGACCCTTGGAGACAAGTCGGCTGGAGGCCGATGTATTGAATCTCGACGCAATTTGAGTGTTCCATCGTCATTACAAGGCCCTGAACGTTACAATTAACTATCATTTTCTCGTCGGATTCGAAAATCTAGACTCACAGGAGAACGACCATAAGGTGCCCCAAGGAAGCAATAGACCCTTGGAGACAAGTCGGCTGGAGGACGATGTATTGACTCTCGATGCAATTTGAGTGTTCCATCGGTATTAGGAGGCCCTCAACGTTACAGTTAACTATCATTTTAGCGTCGGATTCGAAAATCTACTAACAGGAGAAGGATCATATGGTGCACGAGACTGCAATATCGCCTTGGATACAAGTCGACTGGAGGTCGATGTATTGACTCTCGACGCAATTTGAGTGTTCCATCGTCTGTAGGAGTCCCTGAACGTTACAATTAACTATCATTTATGCGTCGGATTCGAAAATCTAGACTCACAGGAGAACGACCATAAGGTGCCCGAGGCAGCAATAGACCCTTGGAGACAAGTCGGCTGGAAACCGATGTATTGATTCTTGACGCAATTTGAGTGCTCCATCGTCATTAGGAGGCCCTGAACGTTACAATTAACAATCATTTTAGCGTCGGATTCGAAAATCTACTCACAGGAGAATTTCATACGGTGCTCGAGACAGCAATATCCCCTTGGAGACAAGTCCGCTTGAGGCCGATGTATTGAATCTCGACGCAATTTGAGTGTTCCATCGTCATTAGGAGGCCCTGAACGTTACAATTAACAATCATTTTAGCGTCGGATTCGAAAATCTACTCGCAGGAGAATTTCATACGGTGCTCGAGACAGCAATATCCCCTTGGAAACAAGTCCGCTGGAGGCCGATGTATTGAATCTCGACGCAATTTGAGTGTTCCATCGTCATTAGGAGGCCCTGAACCTTAGAATTAACTATCAGTTTCGCGTCGGATTCGAAAATCTAAACTCACAGGAGAACAACTATAAGGTGCCCGAGGCAGCAACAGACCCTTGGAGACAAGTCGGCTGGAGGCCGATGTATTGAACCTCGACGCAATTTGAGTGTTCCATCGCCAATAGGAGGCCCTGAACATTACAATTAACTATCATTTTTGCATCGGATTCGAAAATCTAGACTCACAGGAGAACGACCATAAGGTTCCCGAGGCAGCAATAGACCCTTGGAGACAAGTCGGCTGGAGGCCGATGTATTGAATCTCGACGCAATTTGAGTGTTCCATCCGTATTAGGAGGCCCTGAACGTTACAGTTAACTATCATTTTAGCGTCGGATTCGAAAATCTACTAACAGGAGAAGGATCATATGGTGCACGAGACTGCAATATCCCCTTGGATACAAGTCCGCTGGAGGCCGATGTATTGAATCTCGACGCAATTTGAGTGTTCCATCGTCATTAGGAGGCCCTGAACGTTACAATTAACAATCATTTTAGCGTCGGATTCGAAAATCTACTCACAGGAGAATTTCATACGGTGCTCGAGACAGCAATATCCCCTTGGAAACAAGTCCGCTGGAGGCCGATGTATTGAATCTCGACGCAATTTGAGTGTTCCATCGTCATTAGGAGGCCCTGAACCTTAGAATTAACTATCAGTTTCGCGTCGGATTCGAAAATCTAAACTCACAGGAGAACAACTATAAGGTGCCCGAGGCAGCAACAGACCCTTGGAGACAAGTCGGCTGGAGGCCGATGTATTGAATCTCGACGCAATTTGACTGTTCCATCGTCATTACAAGGCCCTGAACGTTACAATTAACTATCATTTATGCGTCGGATTCGAAAATCTAGACTCACAGGAGAACGACCATAAGGTGCCCGAGGCGGCAATAGACCCTTGGAGACAAGTCGGCAGGAGGCCGATGTATTGAATCTCGACGCGATTTGAGTGATCCATCGTCATTAGGAGGCCCTGAACGTTACAATTAACTATCATTTTTGTGTCGGATTCGATAATCTAAACTCACAGGAGAACGACCATAAGGTGCTCGAGGCAGCAACAGACCCTTGGAGACAAGTCGGCTGGAGGCCGATGTATTGAATCTCGACGAAATTTGAGTGTTCCATCGTCATTACAAGGCCCTGAACGTTACAATTAACTATCAATTTTGCGTCGGATTCGAAAATCTAGACTCACAGGAGAACGACCATAAGGTGCCCCAAGGAAGCAATAGACCCTTGGAGAGAAGTCGGCTGGAGGACGATGTATTGACTCTCGACGCAATTTGAGTGTTCCATCGTCATTAGGAGTCCCTGAACGTTACAATTAACTATCATTTTTGCGTCGGATTCGAAAATCTAGACTCAAAGGAGAACGACCATTTGGTGCCCGAGGCAGCAATAGACCCTTGGAGACAAGTCGGCTGGAGGACGGTGTATTGAATTTCGTCGCAATTTGAGTGTTCCATCGTCATTAGGAGGCCCTGAACGTTACAATTAACTATCATTTTATCGTCGAATTCGAAAATCTTGACTCACAGGAGAACGACCATAAGGTGCCCGGGGCAGCAACAGACCATAGGAGACAAGTCGGCTGGAGGCCGATGTATTGAATCTCGACGCAATTTGAGTGTTCCATCGTCATTAGGAGGCCCTGAACGTTACAATTAACTATCATTTTTGTGTCGGATTCGATAATCTAAACTCACAGGAGAACGACCATAAGGTGCCCGAGGCAGCAACAGACCCTTGGAGACAAGTCGGCTGGAGGCCGATGTATTGAATCTCGACGCAATTTGAGTGTTCCATCGTCATTAGGAGACCCCGAACGTTACAATTAACTATCATTTTTGTGTCGGATTCGATAATCTAAACTCACAGGAGAACGACCATAAGGTGCCCGAGGCAGCAACAGACCCTTGGAGACAAGTCGGCTGGAGGCCGATGTATTGAATCTCGACGCAATTTGAGTGTTCCATCGTCATTACAAGGCCCTGAACGTTACAATTAACTATCATTTTCTCGTCGGATTCGAAAATCTAGACTCACAGGAGAACGACGATAAGGTGCCCCAAGGAAGCAATAGACCCTTGGAGACAAGTCGGCTGGAGGACGATGTATTGACTCTCGATGCAATTTGAGTGTTCCATCGGTATTAGGAGGCCCTCAACGTTACAGTTAACTATCATTTTAGCGTCGGATTCGAAAATCTACTAACAGGAGAAGGATCATATGGTGCACGAGACTGCAATATCCCCTTGGATACAAGTCGACTGGAGGTCGATGTATTGACTCTCGACGCAATTTGAGTGTTCCATCGTCTGTAGGAGTCCCTGAACGTTACAATTAACTATCATTTATGCGTCGGATTCGAAAATCTAGACTCACAGGAGAACGACCATAAGGTGCCCGAGGCAGCAATAGACCCTTGGAGACAAGTCGGCTGGAAACCGATGTATTGATTCTTGACGCAATTTGAGTGCTCCATCGTCATTAGGAGGCCCTGAACGTTACAATTAACAATCATTTTAGCGTCGGATTCGAGAATCTACTCACCGAAGAATTTCATAAGGTGCCCGAGACAGCAATATCCCCTTGGAGACAAGTCCGCTGGAGGCCGATGTATTGAATCTCGACGCAATTTGAGTGTTCCATCGTCATTAGGAGGCCCTGAACCTTAGAATTAACTATCAGTTTCGCGTCGGATTCGAAAATCTAAACTCACAGGAGAACGACTATAAGGTGCCCGAGACAGCAACAGACCCTTGGAGACAAGTCGGCTGGAGGCCGATGTATTGAATCTCGACGCAATTTGAGTGTTCCATCGTCATTACAAGGCCCTGAACGTTACAATTAACTATCATTTATGCGTCGGATTCGAAAATCTAGACTCACAGGAGAACGACCATAAGGTGCCCGAGGCAGCAATAGACTCTTGGAGACAAGTCGGCTGGAGGCCGATGTATTGAATCTCGACGCAATTTGAGTGTTCCATCGTCATTAGGAGGCCCTGAACGTTACAATTAACTATCATTTTTGTGTCGGATTCGATAATCTAAACTCACAGGAGAACGACCATAGGGAGCCCGAGGCAGCATCAGACCCTTGGAGACAAGTCGGCTGGAGGCCGATGTATTGAATCTCGACGCAATTTGAGTGTTCCATCGTCATTAGGAGGCCCTGAACGTTACAATTAACTATCATTTTTGTGTCGGATTCGATAATCTAAACTCACAGGAGAACGACCATAAGGTGCCCGAGGCAGCAACAGACCCTTGGAGACAAGTCGGCTGGAGGCCGATGTATTGAATCACGACGCAATTTGAGTGTTCCATCGTCATTACAAGGCCCTGAACGTTACAATTAACTATCATTTTTGCGACGGATTCGAAAATCAAGACTCACAGGAGAACGACCATAAGGTGCCCCAAGGAAGCAATAGACCCTTGGAGACAAGTCGGCTGGAGGACGATGTATTGACTCTCGACGCAATTTGAGTGTTCCATCGTCATTAGGAGTCCCTGAACGTTACAATTAACTATCAGTTTTGCGTCGGATTCGAAAATCTAGACTCACAGGAGAACGACCATTTGGTGCCCGAGGCAGCAATAGACCCTTGGAGACAAGTCGGCTGGAGGACGATGTATTGAATCTCGTCGCAATTTGAGTGTTCCATCGTCATTAGGAGGCCCTGAACGTTACAATTAACTATCATTTTATCGTCGAATTCGAAAATCTTGACTCACAGGAGAACGACCATAAGGTGCCCGGGGCAGCAACAGACCATAGGAGACAAGTCGGCTGGAGGCCGATGTATTGTATCTCGACGCAATTTGAGTGTTCCATCGTCATTAGGAGGCCCTGAACGTTACAATTAACTATCATTTTTGTGTCGGATTCGATAATCTAAACTCACAGGAGAACGACCATAAGGTGCCCGAGGCAGCTACAGACCCTTGGAGACAAGTCGGCTGGAGGCCGGTGTATTGAATCTCGACGCAATTTGAGTGTTCCATCGTCATTACAAGGCCCTGAACGTTACAATTAACTATCACTTTTGCGTCGGATTCGAAAATCTTGACTCACAGGAGAACGACCATAAGGTGCCCGAGGAAGCAATAGACCCTTGGAGACTAGTCGGCTGGAGGACGATGTATTGACTCTCGATGCAATTTGAGTGTTCCATCGTCATTAGGAGTCCCTGAACGTTACAATTAACTATCATTTTTGCGTTGGATTCGAAAATCTAGACTCACAGGAGAACGACCATTTGGTGCCCGAGGCAGCAATAGACCCTTGGAGACAAGTCGGCTGGAGGCCGATGTATTGAATCTCGTCGCAATTTGAGTGTTCCATCGTCATTAGGATGCCCTGAACGATACAATTAACTTTCATTTTATCGTCGAATTCGAAAATCTTGACTCACAGTTGAACGACCATAAGGTGCCCGGGGCAGCAACAGACCATAGGAGACAAGTCGGCTGGAGGCCGATGTATTGAATCTCGACGCAATTTGAGTGTTCCATCGTCATTAGGAGGCCCTGAACGTTACAATTAACTATCATTTTTGTGTCGGATTCGATAATCTAAACTCACAGGAGAACGACCATAAGGTGCCCGAGGCAGCAACAGACCCTTGGAGACAAGTCGGCTGGAGGCCGATGTATTGAATCTCGACGCAATTTGAGTGTTCCATCGTCATTAGGAGACCCCGAACGTTACAATTAACTATCATTTTTGTGTCGGATTCGATAATCTAAACTCACAGGAGAACGACCATAAGGTGCCCGAGGCAGCAACAGACCCTTGGAGACAAGTCGGCTGGAGGCCGATGTATTGAATCTCGACGCAATTTGAGTGTTCCATCGTCATTACAAGGCCCTGAACGTTACAATTAACTATCATTTTCTCGTCGGATTCGAAAATCTAGACTCACAGGA
The DNA here is from genome assembly GCF_023864345.2 of Schistocerca serialis cubense. Lineage (NCBI taxonomy): Eukaryota > Metazoa > Arthropoda > Insecta > Orthoptera > Acrididae > Schistocerca > Schistocerca serialis. The sequence continues at coordinate 7,644,144 of NC_064647.1, forward strand.
GAACGACCATAAGGTGCCCCAAGGAAGCAATAGACCCTTGGAGACAAGTCGGCTGGAGGACGATGTATTGACTCTCGATGCAATGTGAGTGTTCCATCGGTATTAGGAGGCCCTCAACGTTACAGTTAACTATCATTTTAGCGTCGGATTCGAAAATCTACTAACAGGAGAAGGATGATATGGTGCACGAGACTGCAATATCCCCTTGGATACAAGTCGACTGGAGGTCGATGTATTGACTCTCGACGCAATTTGAGTGTTCCATCGTCTGTAGGAGTCCCTGAACGTTACAATTAACTATCATTTATGCGTCGGATTCGAAAATCTAGACTCACAGGAGAACGACCATAAGGTGCCCGAGGCAGCAATAGACCCTTGGAGACAAGTCGGCTGGAAACCGATGTATTGATTCTTGACGCAATTTGAGTGCTCCATCGTCATTAGGAGGCCCTGAACGTTACAATTAACAATCATTTTAGCGTCGGATTCGAAAATCTACTCACAGAAGAATTTCATAAGGTGCTCGAGACAGCAATATCCCCTTGGAGACAAGTCCGCTGGAGGCCGATGTATTGAATCTCGACGCAATTTGAGTGTTCCATCGTCATTAGGAGGCCCTGAACCTTAGAATTAACTATCAGTTTCGCGTCGGATTCGAAAATCTAAACTCACAGGAGAACGACTATAAGGTGCCCGAGACAGCAACAGACCCTTGGAGACAAGTCGGCTGGAGGCCGATGTATTGAATCTCGACGCAATTTGAGTGTTCCATCGTCATTACAAGGCCCTGAACGTTACAATTAACTATCATTTATGCGTCGGATTCGAAAATCTAGACTCACAGGAGAACGACCATAAGGTGCCCGAGGCAGCAATAGACTCTTGGAGGCAAGTCGGCTGGAGGCCGATGTATTGAATCTCGACGCAATTAGAGTGTTCCATCGTCATTAGGAGGCCCTGAACGTTACAATTAACTATCATTTTTGTGTCGGATTCGATAATCTAAACTCACAGGAGAACGACCATAGGGAGCCCGAGGCAGCATCAGACCCTTGGAGACAAGTCGGCTGGAGGCCGATGTATTGAATCTCGACGCAATTTGAGTGTTCCATCGTCATTAGGAGGCCCTGAACGTTACAATTAACTATCATTTTTGTGTCGGATTCGATAATCTAAACTCACAGGAGAACGACCATAAGGTGCCCGAGGCAGCAACAGACCCTTGGAGACAAGTCGGCTGGAGGCCGATGTATTGAATCACGACGCAATTTGAGTGTTCCATCGTCATTACAAGGCCCTGAACGTTACAATAAACTATCATTTTTGCGACGGATTCGAAAATCAAGACTCACAGGAGAACGACCATAAGGTGCCCCAAGGAAGCAATAGACCCTTGGAGACAAGTCGGCTGGAGGACGATGTATTGACTCTCGACGCAATTTGAGTGTTCCATCGTCATTAGGAGTTCCTGAACGTTACAATTAACTATCAGTTTTGCGTCGGATTCGAAAATCTAGACTCACAGGAGAACGACCATTTGGTGCCCGAGGCAGCAATAGACCCTTGGAGACAAGTCGGCTGGAGGACGATGTATTGAATCTCGTCGCAATTTGAGTGTTCCATCGTCATTAGGAGGCCCTGAACGTTACAATTAACTATCATTTTATCGTCGAATTCGAAAATCTTGACTCACAGGAGAACGACCATAAGGTGCCCGGGGCAGCAACAGACCATAGGAGACAAGTCGGCTGGAGGCCGATGTATTGTATCTCGACGCAATTTGAGTGTTCCATCGTCATTAGGAGGCCCTGAACGTTACAATTAACTATCATTTTTGTGTCGGATTCGATAATCTAAACTCACAGGAGAACGACCATAAGGTGCCCGAGGCAGCTACAGACCCTTGGAGACAAGTCGGCTGGAGGCCGGTGTATTGAATCTCGACGCAATTTGAGTGTTCCATCGTCATTACAAGGCCCTGAACGTTACAATTAACTATCACTTTTGCGTCGGATTCGAAAATCTTGACTCACAGGAGAACGACCATAAGGTGCCCGAGGAAGCAATAGACCCTTGGAGACTAGTCGGCTGGAGGACGATGTATTGACTCTCGATGCAATTTGAGTGTTCCATCGTCATTAGGAGTCCCTGAACGTTACAATTAACTATCATTTTTGCGTTGGATTCGAAAATCTAGACTCACAGGAGAACGACCATTTGGTGCCCGAGGCAGCAATAGACCCTTGGAGACAAGTCGGCTGGAGGACGATGTATTGAATCTCGTCGCAATTTGAGTGTTCCATCGTCATTAGGAGGCCCTGAACGATACAATTAACTTTCATTTTATCGTCGAATTCGAAAATCTTTACTCACAGGAGAACGACCATAAGGTGCCCGGGGCAGCAACAGACCATAGGAGACAAGTCGGCTGGAGTCCGATGTATTGAATCTCGACGCAATTTGAGTGTTCCATCGCCAATAGGAGGCCCTGAACGTTACAATTAACTATCATCTTAGCGTCGGATTCGAAAATCTAGACTCACAGGAGAACGACCATAAGGTGCCCGAGGCAGCAATATCCCCTTGGATACAGGTCGACTGGAGGTCGATGTATTGATCTCGACGCAATTTGAGTGTTCCATCGTCTTTAGGAGTCCCTGAACGTTACATTTAACTATCATTTATGCGTCGGATACGAAAATCTACTCACAGGAGAAGTTCATACGGTGCTCGAGGCAGCAATAGACCCTTGGAGACAAGTCGACTGGAGGACGATGTATTGAATCTCGTCGCAATTTGAGTGTTCCATCGTCATTAGGAGGCCCTGAACGTTACAATTAACTATCATTTTATCGTCGAATTCGAAAATCTAGACTCTCAGGAGAACAACCATAAGGTGCCCGGGGCAGCAACAGACCATAGGAGACAAGTCGGCTGGAGGCCGATGTATTGAATCTCGACGCAATTTGAGTGTTCCATCGGCATTAGGAGGCCCTGAACGTTACAGTTAACTATCATTTTAGCGTCGGATTCGAATATCTACTAACAGGAGAAGGATCATATGGTGCACAAGACTGCAATATCCCCTTGGATACAAGTCGATTGGTGGTCGATGTATTGACTCTCGACGCAATTTGAGAGTTCCATCGTCTTTAGGAGTCCCTGAACGTTACAATTAACTATCATTTATGCGTCGGATTCGGAAATCTAGACTCTCAGGAGAAGGACCATATGGTGCCCGAGGCAGCAACAGACCCTTGGAGACAAGTCGGCTGGAGGACGATGTATTGAATCTCGACGCAATTTGAGTGTTCCATCGTCGTTAGGAGGCCCTGAACCTTACAATTAACTATCAGTTTCGCGTCGGATTCGAAAATCTAAACTCACAGGAGAAAGACCATAAGGTGCCCGAGGCAGCAACAGACCCTTGGAGACAAGCCGGCTGGAGGACGATGTATTGAATCTCGCCGCAATTTGAGTGTTCCATCGTCATTAGGAGGCCCTGAACGTTACAATTAACTATCATTTTATCTTCGGATTCAAAAACCTAGACTCACAGGAGAACGACCATAAGGTGCCCGAGGCAGCAACAGACCCTTGGAGACAAGTCGGCTGGAAACCGATGTATTGATTCTTGACGCAATTTGAGTGTTCCATCGTCATTACAAGGCCCTGAACATTACAATTAACAATCATTTTAGCGTCGGATTCGAAAATCTACTCACAGGAGAAATTCATACGGTGCTCGAGACAGCAATATCCCCTTTTAGACAAGTCCGCTGGAGGCCAATGTATTGAATCTCGCCGCAATTTGAGTGTTCCATCGTCATTAGGAGGCCCTGAACCTTACAATTAACTATCAGTTTCGCGTCAAATTCGAAAATCTAAACTCACAGGAGAACGACCATAAGGTGCCCGAGGCAGCAACAGACCCTTGGAGACAAGTCGGCTGGAGGCAGATGTATTGAATCTCGACGCAATTTGAGTGTTCCATCGTCATTACAAGGCCCTGAACGTTACAATTAACTATCATTTTTGCGTCGGATTCGAAAATCTAGACTCACAGGAGAACGACCATAAGGTGCCCGAGGCAGCAATAGACCCTTGGAGACAAGTCGGCTGGAGGCCGATGTAATGAATCTCGACGCAATTTGAGTGTTCCATCGTCATTAGGAGGCCCTAAACGTTACAATTAACTATTATTTTTGCGTCGGATTCGATAATCTAAACTCACAGGAGAACGACCATAAGGTGCCCGAGGCAGCAACAGACCCTTGGAGACAAGTCGGCTGGAGGCCGATGTATTGAATCTCGACGCAAGTTGAGTGTTCCATCGTCGTTACAAGGCCCTGAACGTTACAATTAACTATCATTTATGCGTCGGATTCGAAAATCTACTCACAGGAGATGTTCATTCGGTGCTCGAGGCAGCAATAGACCCTTGGAGACAAGTCGGCTGGCAACCGATGTATTGATTCTTGACGCAATTTGAGTGTTCTATCGTCATTAGGAGGCCCTGAACGTTACAATTAACAATCATTTTAGCGTCGGATTCGAAAATCTACTCACAGGAAAGTTCATACGGTGCTTGAGACAGCAATATCCCCTTGGAGACAAGTCCGCTGGAGGCCGATGTATTGAATCTCGACGCAATTTGAGTGTTCCATCATCATTAGGAGGCCCTGAAACTTACAATTAACTATCATTTTATCGTCGGATTCGAAAATCTAGACTCACAGGAGAACGACCATAAGGTGCCCGAGGCAGCAACAGACCATAGGAGACAAGTCGGCTGGAGGTCGATGTATTGAACCTCGACGCAATTTGAGTGTTCCATCGGCAATAGGAGGCCCTGAACGTTACAATTAACTACCATTTTTGCGTCGGATTCGAAAATCTAGACTCACAGGAGAACGAACATAAGGTTCCCGAGGCAGCAATAGACCCTTGGAGACAAGTCGGCTGGAGGCCGATGTATTGATACTCGACGCAATTTGAGTGTTCCATCGGTATTAGGAGGCCCTGAACGTTACAGTTAACTATCATTTTAGCGTCGGATTCGAAAATCTACTAACAGGGGAAGGATCATATGGTGCACGAGACTCCAATATCCCCTTGGATACAAGTCGACTGGAGGTCGATGTATTGACTCTCGACGCAATTTGAGTGTTCCATCGTCTTTAGGAGTCCCTGATCGTTACAATTAACTATCATTTATGCGTCGGATTCGAAAATCTAGACTCACAGGAGAACGACCATAAGGTGCCCGAGGCAGCAATAGACCCTTGGAGACAAGTCGGCTGGAAACCGATGTATTGATTCTTGACGCAATTTGAGTGTTCCATCGTCATTAGGAGGCCCTGAACGTTACAATTAACAATCATTTTAGCGTCGGTTTCGAAAATCTACTCACAGGAGAAGTTCATACGGTGCTCGAGACAGCAATATCCCCTTGGAGACAAGTCCGCTGGAGGCCGATGTATTGAATCTCGAAGCAATTTGAGTGTTCCATCGTCATTAATAGGCCCTGAACCTTACAATTAACTATCAGTTTCGCGTCGGATTCGAAAATCTAAACTCACAGGAGAACGACCATAAGGGGCCCGAGGCAGCAACAGACCCTTGGAGACAAGTCGGCTGGAGGCCGATTTATTGAATCTCGACTCAATTTGTGTGCTCCATCGTCATTAGGATCCCCTGAACGCTACAATTAACTATGAGTTTTGCGTCGGATTCGAAAACGTAGAATCACCGGTGACGGACCATGTGGTGCCCGAGGCAGCGATATCCCCTTGGAAACAAGTCGGCTGGAGGCCGATGTATTGAATCTCGACGCAATTTGAGTGTTCCATCGTCATTAGAAGGCCCTGAACGTTACATTTAACTATCATATTTGCGTCGGATTCGAAAATCTAGACTCACAGGAGAACGACCATAAGGTGCCCGAGGCAGCAATAGATCCTTGGAGACAAGTTGGCTGGAGGACGATGTATTGAATCTCGACGCAATTTGAGAGATCCATGGTCATTAGGAGGCCCTGAACGTTACAATTAACTATCATTTTATCGTCGGATTCAAAAATCTAGACTCACTGGAGAACGACCATAAGGTGCCCGAGGCAGCAACAGACCCTTATAGACAAGTCGGCTGGAGGCCGATGTGTTGAATCTCGACGCAATTTGAGTGTTCCATCGGCATTAGGAGGCCCTGAACGTTACAGTTAACTATCATTTTAGCGTCGTATTCGAAAATCTACTAACAGGAGAAGGATCATATGGTGCACGAGACTGCAATATCCCCTTGGATACAGGTCGACTGGAGGTCCATGTATTGACTCTCGACGCAATTTGAATGTTCCATCGTCTTTATTAGTCCCTGAACGTTACTATTAACTATCATTTATGCGTCGGATTCGAAAACCTAGACTCACAGGAGAACGACCATAAGGTGCCCGAGGCAGCAATATCCCCTTGGAGACAAATCAGCTGGAGGACGATGTATTGAATCTCGACGCAATTTGAGAGTTCTATCGTCATCAGGAGGCCCTGAACGTTACAATTAACAATCATTTTAGCGTCGGATTCGAAAATCTACTCACAGGAGAAGTTCATACGGTGCTCGAGACAGCAATATCCCCTTGGAGACAAGTCCGCTGGAGGCCGATGTATTGAATCTCGATGCAATTTGAGTGTTCCATCGTCATTAGGAGGCCCTGAACCTTACAATTAACCATCAGTTTCGCGTCGAATTCGAAAATCTAAACTCACAGGAGAACGACCATAAGGTGCCCGAGGCAGCAACAGAAACTTGGAGACAAGTCGGCTGGAGGCCGATGTATTGAATCTCGACGCAATTTGAGTGTTCCATCGGCATTAGGAGGCCCTGAACGTTACAATTAACGATCATTTTTGCGTCGGATTCGAAAACGTAGAATCACCAGAGACGGACCATGTGGTGCCCGAGGCAGCGATATCCCCTTGGAGAGAAATCAGCTGGAGGACGATGTATTGAATCTCGACGCTATTTGAGAGTTCTATCGTCATCAGGAGTCGCTGAACGTTACTATTCACTATCATTTTTGCGTCGGATTCGAAAATTCAGACTCACAGGAGAAGGATCATATGGTGCCCGAGACAGCAATATCCCCTTGGTGACAAGTCCGCTGGAGGCCGATGTATTGAATCTCGACTCAATTTGAGTGTTCCATCGTCATTAGGAGGCCCTGAACCTTACAATTAACTATCAGTTTCGCGTCGGATTTGAAAATCTAAACTCACAGGAGAACGACCATAAGGTGCCCGGGGCAGCAATAGACCTTTGGAGACAAGTCGGCTGGAGGCCGATGTATTGAATCTCGACGCAATTTGAGTGTTCCGTCGGCAATAGGAGGCCCTGAACGTTACAGTTAACTATCATTTCAGCGTCGGATTCGAAAATCTACTAACAGGAGAAGGATCATATGGTGCACGAGACTACAATATCCCTTTGGATACAAGTCGAATGGAGGTCGATGTATTGACTCTCGACGCAATTTGAGTGTTCCATCGTCATTAGGAGGCCCTGATCGTTACAATTAACTATCATTTATGCGTCGTATTCGAAAATCTAGACTCACAGGAGAACGACCATTGGTGCCCGAGGCAGCAATAGACCCTTGGAGACAAGTCGGCTGGAGGACGATGTATTGAATCTCGTCGCAATTTGAGTGTTCCATCGTCATTAGGAGGCCCTGAACGTTACAATTAACTATCAATTTATCTTCGGATTCGAAAATCTAGACTCACAGGGGAACGACCATAAGGTGCCCGAGGCAGCAAGAGACTATAGGAGACAAGTCGGCTGGAGGCCGATGTATTGAATCTCGACGCAATTTGAGTGTTCCATCGTCATTAGGAGGCCCTGAACCTTACAATTAACTATCAGTTTCGCGTCGGATTCGAATATCTAAACTCACAGGAGAACGACTATAAGGTGCCCGAGGCAGCAACAGACCCTTGGGGTCAAGTCGGCTGGAGGACGGTGTATTGAATCTCGTCGCAATTTGAGTGTTCCATCGTCGTTAGGAGGCCCTGAACGTTACAATTAACTATCATTTTATCGTCGGATTCGAAAATCTAGACTCACAGGAGAACGACCATCAGGTGCCCGAGGCAGCAACAGACCATAGGAGACAAGTCGGTTGGAGGCCGATGTATTGAATCTCGACGCAATTTGAGTGTTCCATCGCCAATAGGAGGCCCTGAACGTTACAATTAACTATCATTTTTGCGTCGGATACGAAAATCTAGACTCACAGGTGAATGACCATAAGGTGCCCGAGGCAGCAATGGACCCTTGGAGACAAGTCGGCTTGAGGCCGATGTATTGAATCTCGACGCAATTTGAGTGTTCCATCGGCATTAGGAGGCCCTGAACGTTACAGTTAACTATCATTTTAGCGTCGGATTCGAAAATCTACTAACAGGAGAAGGATCATATGGTGCACGAGACTGCAATATCCCCTTGGATACAAGTCGACTGGAGGTCGATGTATTGACTCTCGACGCAATTTGAGTGTTCCATCGTCTTTAGGAGTCCCTGAACGTTACAATTAACTATCATTTATGCGTCGGATTCGAAAATCTAGACTCACAGGAGAACGACCATAAGGTGCCCGAGGCAGCATTAGACCCTTGGAGACAAGTCGGCTGGAAACCGATGTATTGATTCTTGACGCAATTTGAGTGTTCCATCGTCATTAGGAGGCCCTGAACGCTACAATTAACAATCATTTTAGCGTCGGATTCGAAAATCTACTCACTGGAGAAGTTCATACGGTGCTCGAGACAGCAATATACCCCTTGGAGACAAGTCCGCTGGAGGCCCATATATTGAATCTCGACGCAATTTGAGTGTTCCATCGTCATTAGGAGGCCCTGAATCTTACAATTAACTATCAGTTTCGCGTCGGATTCGAAAATCTAAACTCACAGGAGAACGACCATAAGGTGCCCGAGGCAGCAACAGACCCTTGGAGACAAGTCGGCTGGAGGCCGATGTATTGAATCTCGACGCAATTTGAGTGTTCCATCGTCATTAGGAGGCCCTAAACGTTACAATTAACTATCATTTTTGCATCGGATTCGATAATCTAAACTCACAGGAGAACGACCATAAGGTGCCCGAGGCAGCAACAGACCCTTGGAGACAAGTCGGCTGGAGGCCGATGAATTGAATCTCGACGCAATTTGAGTGTTCCATCGTCATTAAAAGGCCCTGAACGTTACAATTAACTATCATTTTATCGTCGGATTCGAAAATCTAGACTCACAGGAGAACGACCATAAGGTGCCCGAGGCAGCAACAGACCATTGGAGACAAGTCGGCTGGAGGCCGATGTATTGAATCTCGACGCAATTTGAGTGTTCCATCGCCAATAGGAGGCCCTGAACGTTACAGTTAACTATCATTTTAGCGTCGGATTCGAAAATCTACTAACAGGAGAAATATCATATCGTGAACGAGACTGCAATATCCCCTTGGATACAAGTCGACTGGAGGTCGATGTATTGACTCTCGACGCAATTTGAGTGTTCCATCGTCTTTAGGAGACCCTGAACGTTACAATTAACTATCATTTATGCGTCGCATTCGAAAATCTAGACTCACAGGAGAACGACCATAAGGCGCCCGAGGCAGCAATATCCCCTTGGAGACAAATCAGCTGGTGGACGATGTATTGAATCTCGACGGAATTTGAGAGTTCTGTCGTCATCTGGAGGCGCTGAACGTTACTATTCACTATTATATTTGGCGTCGTATTCGAAAATCTAGACTCACAGGAGAAGGATCATATGGTGCCCGAGACAGCAATATCCCTTTGGAGACAAGTCCGCTGGAGGCCGATGTATTGAATCTTGACGCAATTTGAGTGTTCCATCGTCGTTAGGAGGCCCTCAACCTTACAATTAACTATCAGTTTCGCGTCGGATTCGAAAATCTAAACTCACAGGAGAACGACCATAAGGTGCCGAGGCAGCAACAGACCCTTGGTGACAAGTCGGCTGGAGGCCGATGTATTGAATCTCGACGCAATTTGAGTGTTCCATCGTCATTACAAGGCCCTGAACGTTACAATTAACTATCATTTTATCGTCGGATTCGAAAATCTAGACTCACAGGAGAACGACCATAAGGTGCCCGAGGCAGCAACAGACCATTGGAGACAAGTCGGCTGGAGGCCGATGTATTGAATCTCGACGCAATTTGAGTGTTCCATCGCCAATAGGAGGCCCTGAACGTTACAATTAACTATTATTTTTGCGTCGGATTCGAAAATCTATACTCACAGGAGAACGACCATAAGGTGCCCGAGGCAGCAATAGACCCTTGGAGACAAGTCGGCTGGAGGCCGATGTATTGAATCTCGACGCAATTTGAGTGTTTCATCGGCATTAGGAGGCTCTGAACGTTACAGTTAACTATCATTTTAGCGTCGGATTCAAAAATCTACTAACAGGAGAAGGATCATATGGTGCACGAGACTGCAATAACCCCTTGGATACAAGTCGACTGGAGGTCGATGTATTGACTCTCGACGCAATTTGAGTGTTCCATCGTCTTTAGGAGTCCCTGAACGTTACAATTAACTATCATTAATGCGTTGGATTCGAAAATCTAGACTCACAGGAGTAAGACCATAAGGTGCCCGAGGCAGCAATAGACCCTTGGAGACAAGTCCGCTGGAGGCCGATGTAATGAATCTCGACGCAATTTGAGTGCTCCATCGTCAATAGGAGGCCCTGAACCTTATAATTAACTATCAGTTCGAAAATCTAGACTCACAGGAGAACGACCATAAGGTGCCCGAGGCAGCAATAGACCCTTGGAGACAAGCCGGCTGGAGGACGATGTATTGAATCTCGACGCAATTTGAGAGTTCCATCGTCATTAGGAGGCCCTGAACGTTACAATTAACTATCATTTTATCGTCGGATTCGAAAATCTAGACTCACAGGAGAACGGCCATAAGGTGCCCGAGGCAGCAACAGACCATAGGACACAAGTCGGCTGGAGGCCGATGTATTGAGTCTCGACGCAATTTGAGTGTTCCATCGTCATTAGGAGGCCCTAAACGTTACAATTAACTATCATTTTTGCTTCGGATTCGATAATCTAAACTCACAGGAGAACGACCATAAGGTGCCCGAGGCAGCAACAGACCCTTGGAGACAAGTCGGCTGCAGGCCGATGTATTGAATATCGACGCAATTTGAGTGTTCCATCGCCATTAGGTCGCCCAGAACATTATAATGAACTATCACTTTTGCGTCGGATTCGAAAATCTAGACTTACAAGAGAACGACCATAAGGTGCCCGAGGCAGCATTAGACCCTTGGAGACAAGTCGGCTGGAGGACGATGTATTGAATCTCGACTCAATTTGAGTGTTCCTTCGTCATTAGGTGGCCCTGACCGTTACAATTAACAATCAGTTTTGTGTCGGCTTCGAAAATCTAGACTCACAGCAGAAGGAACACAAGGTCCCCGTGGCAGCTTTCGACCCTTGGAGACAAGTCGGTTGGAGGACGATGTATTGGATCGCGACGCAAAATGAGTGTTCCATCGTCATTAGGAGGCCCTGAATGTTACAATTAACTATCAGTTTTTCGTCGGATTCGAAAATCTAGACACACAGCAGACGGACCATTTGGTGCCCGAGGCAGCAATATCCCCTTGGAGACAAGTCGGCTGGAGGTCGATGTATTGAATCTCGACTCAATTTGAGTGTTCCATCGTCATTAGGTGGCCCTGAACGTTACAATTAACAATCAGTTTTGCGTCGGGTTCGAAAATCTAGACTCCCAGCAGAACGATCACAAGGTGCCCGTGGCAGCTATTGACCCTTGGAGACAAGTCGGTTGGAGGACGATGTATTGGATCGCGACGCAAAATGAGTGTTCCATCGTCATTAGGAGGCTCTTAATGTTACAATTAACTATCAGTTTTTCGTCGGATTCAAAAATTTAGACTCACTAGAGACGGACCATTAGGTGCCCGATGCAGCACTATCCCCTTGGAGACCAGTCCGCTGGAGGACGATGTATTGAATCGCGACGCAATTTGAGTGCTCCATCGTCATTTGGAGGCCCTGAACGTTACAATTAACTATCAGTTTCGCGTCGGATTCAAATATCCAGACTCACAGGAGACGGACCATTTGGTGCCCGAGGCAGCAATATCCCCTTGTAGACAAGTCGGCTGGAGGAAGATGTATTGACTCTCGACGCAATTTGAGTGTTCCATCGTCATTAAGAGGCCCTGAGCATTACATTTAACTATCAGTTTTGCGTCGGATTCTAAAATGTTGACTCACAGGGGAACGACCATACGGTGCCCGAGGCAGCAATAGACCATTGGAGACAAATCGGCTGAATGCCGATTTATTGAATCTCGAGGCAATTTGAGTGTTCCATCGTCATTAGGAAGCCCTGAACGTTACAATTAACAATCAATTTCGCGTCGGATTCGAAAATCTAGACTCACATGAGAGCGAACATAAGAGGCCGGAGGCAGTAATATCCCCATGGAGACAAGTCGGCTGGAGGACGAAGTATTGAATCTCGACGCAATTTGAGTGTCCCATCGTCATTAGGCGGCCCTAAACGTTACAATTGACTATCATTTTTGCGTCGGATTCGATAATCTAAACTCACAGGAGAACGACCATAAGGTGCCCGAGGCAGCAACAGACCCTTGGAGACAAGTCGGCTGGAGGCTGATGTATAGAATCTCGACGCAATTTGAGTGTTCCATCGTCATTACAAGGCCCTGAACGTTACAATTAACTATCATTTTTGCGTCGGATTCGAAAATCTAGACTCACAGGAGACGGACCACATGGAGCCCGAGGCAGCAATATCCCCTTGCAGACAAGTCGGCTGGAGATCGATGTATTGAATCTCGACTCAATTTGAGTGTTCCATCGTCATTAGGTGGCCCTGAACGTTACAATTAACAATCAGTTTTGCGTCGGGTTCGAAAATCTAGACTCACAGCAGAACGAACACAAGATGCCCGTGGCAGCTATTGACCCTTGGAGACAACTCGGTTTTAGGACGATGTATTAGATCGCGACGCAAAATGAGTGTTCCATCGTCATTAGGAGGCCCTGAATGTTACAATTAACTATCAGTTTTTCGTCGGATTCGAAAATCTAGACTCACAGCAGATGGACCATTTGGTGCCCGAGGCAGCAATATCCCCTTGGAGACAAATCGGCTGGAGGACGATGTATTGAATCTCGACGCAATTTGAGTCTTCTATCGTCATTAGGAGGCGCTGAACGCTACAATTCACTTTCATTTTTGTGTCGGATTCGAAAATCTAGACTCACAGGAGAAGGATCATATTGTACCCGAGACAGCAATATCCCCTTGGAGACAAGTCGGTTGGAGGCCGATGTATTGAATCTCGACGCATTTTGAGTGTTCCATCGGCATTAGGAGGCCTGGGCGTTACAGTTAACTATCATTTTAGCGTCGGATTTGAAAATCTACTAACAGGAGAAGGATCATATGGTGCACGAGACTGCAATATCCCCTTGGATACAAGTCGACTGGAGGTCGATGTATTGACTCTCGACGCAATTTGAGTGTTCCATCGTCATTAGGTGGCCCTGAACGTTACAATTGACAATCAGTTTTGCGTCGGGTTCGAAAATCTAGACTCACAGCAGAACGATCACAAGGTGCCCGTGGCAGCTATTGACCCTTGGAGACAAGTCGGATGGAGGACGATGTATTGGATCGCGACGCAAAATGAGTGTTCCATCGTCATTAGGAGGCCCTTAATGTTACAATTAACTATAAGTTTTTCGTCGGATTCAAAAATTTAGACTCACTAGAGACGGACCATAAGGTGCTCGATGCAGCAATATCCCCTTGGAGACAAGTCCGCTGGAGGACGATGTATTGAATCGCGACGCAATTTGAGTGCTCCATCGTCATTTGGAGGCCCTGAACGTTACAATTAACTATCAGTTTCGCGTCGGATTCAAAAATCCAGACTCACAGGAGACGGACCATTTGGTGCCCGAGGCAGCAATATAACCTTGTAGACAAGTCGGCTGGAGAAAGATGTATTGACTCTCGACGCAATTTGAGTGTTCCATCGTCATTAAGAGGCCCTGAGCATTACATTTAACTATCAGTTTTTCGTCGGATTCTAAAATGTTGACTCACAGGGGAACGACCATATGGTGCCCGAGTCAGCAATAGACCTCTGGAGACAAATCGGCTGAATGCCGGTGTATTGAATCTCGAGGCAATTTGAGTGTTCCATCGTCATTAGGAAGCCCTGAACGTGACAATTAACAATCAATTTCGCGTCGGATTCGAAAATCTAGACCCACATGAGAGCGAACATAAGAGGCCGGAGGCAGTAATATCCCCATGGAGACAAGTCGGCTGGCGGACGATGTATTGAATCTCGACGCAATTTGAGTGTCCCATCGTCATTAGGAGGCCCTAAACGTTACAATTAACTATCATTTTTGCGTCGGATTCGATAATCTAAACTCACAGGAGAACGACCATAAGGTGCCCGAGGCAGCAAAAGACCCTAGGTGACAAGTCGGCTGGAGGCTGATGTATTGAATCTCGACGCAATTTGAGTGCTCCATCGGCATTAGGAGTCCTGAGCGTTACAGTTAACTATCATTTTAGCGTCGGATTCGAAAAACTACTAACAGGAGAAGGATCATATGGTGCACGAGACTGCAATATCCCCTTGGATACAAGTCGACTGGAGGTCGATGTATTGACTCTCGACGCAATTTGAGTGTTCCATCGTCATTAGGAGTCCCTGAACGTTACAATTAACTATCATTTATGCGTCGGATTCGATAATCTAGACTCACAGGAGAACGACCATAAGGTGCCCGAGGGAGCAGTAGACCCTTGGAGAAAAGTCGGCTGGAGGTCGATGTATTGAATCTCGACTCCATTTGTGTGTTCCATCGTCATTAGGTGGCCCTGAACGTTACAATTAACAATCAGTTTTGCGTCGGGTTCGAAAATCTAGACTGACAAGAGAACGACCATAAGGTGCCCGAGGCAGCATTAGACACTTGGAGACAAGTCGGCTGGAGGACGATGTATTGGATCGCGGCGAAAGTTGAGTGTTCCATCGTCATTAGGAGGCCCTTAATGTTACAATTAACTATCAGTTTTTCGTCGGATTCGAAAATCTAGACTCACAGCAGACGGATCATTTGGTGCCCGAGGCAGCAATATCCCCTTGGAGACAAATCGGCTGGAGGACGATGTATTGAATCTCGACGCAATTTGAGCCTTCTATCGACATTAGGAGGCGCTGAAAGTTACAATTCACTATCATTTTTGCGTCGGATTCGAAAATCTAGACTCACAGGAGAAGGATCGTATTGTGCCCGAGACAGCAATATCCCCTTGGAGACAAGTCGGCTGGAGGCCGATGTATTAAATCTTGACGCAATTTGAGTGATCCATCGTCGTTAGGAGGCCCTGAACGTTACAATTAGTTATCAGTTTCGCGTCGGATTCGAAAATCTAGACTCACAGGAGACGGACCACATGGAGCTTGAGGCAGCAATATCCCCTTGGAGACAAGTCGGCTGGAGGTCGATGTATTGAATCTCGACTCAATTTGTGTGCTCCATCGTCATTAGGAGGCCCTGAACGTTACAATTAAATGTGAGTTTTTCGTCGGATTCGAAAACGTAGAATCACCGGAGACGTAACATGTGGTGCCCGAGGCAGCGATATTCCCTTGGAGACAAGTCGGCTGGAGGCCGATGTATTGAATCTCGACGCAATTTGAGTGTTCCATCGTCATTAGGAGACGCTGAACGTTACAATTAACTATCATTTTATCGTCGGATTCGAAAATCTAGACTCACAGGAGAACGACCATAAGGTGCCCGAGGCAGCAACAGACCATAGGAGACAAGTCGGCTGAAGGCCGATGTATTGAATCTCGACGCAATTTGAGTGTTCCATCGCCAATAGGAGGCCCTGAACGTTACAATTAACAATCAGTTTCGCGTCGGATTCGAATATCTAGACTCACATGAGAACGAACATAAGAGGCCGGAGGCAGTAATATCCCCATGGAGACAAGTCGGCTGAAGGACGATGTATTGAATCTCGACGAAATTTGAGTGTCCCATCGTCATTAGGAGGCTCTAAACGATACAATTAACTATCATTTTTGCGTCGGATTCGATAATCTAAACTCACAGGAGAACGAGCATATGGTGCCCGAGGCAGCAACAGACCCTTGGAGCCAAGTCGGCTGGAGGTCGATGTATTGAATCTCGACGCAATTTGAGTGTTCCATCGTCATTAGAAGGCCCTGAACGTTACAATTAACTATCATTTTTGCGTCGGATTCGAAAATCTAGACTCACAGGAGAACGACCATAAGGTGCCCGAGGCAGCAATTGACCCTTGGAGACAAGTCGGCTGCAGGTCGATGTATTGAATCTCGACTCACTTTGTGTGCTCCATCGTCATTAGGAGGCCCTGAACGTTACAATTAACTATGAGTATTGCGTCGGATTCAAAAACGTAGAATCACCGGAGACGGACCATGTGGTGCCCGAGGCAGCGATATCCCCTTGGAGGCAAGTCGGCTGGAGGCCGATGTATTGAATCTCGAAGCAATTTGAGTGTTCCATCGTCATTAGAAGGCCCTAAACGTTACAATTAACTATCATTTTTGCGTCGGATTCGAAAATCCAGACTCACAGGAGACGGACCATTTGGTGCCCGAGGCAGCAATATCCCCTGGGAGACAAATCAGTTGGAGGACGATGTATTGAATCTCAACGCAATATGAGAGTTCTATCGTCATCAGGAGGCGCTGAACTATCATTTTTGCGCCGGATTCGAAAATGTAGACTCACAGGAGAAGGATCATATGGTGCCCGAGACAGCAATATCCCCTTGGAGACAAGTCGGCTGGAGGCCGATGTATTGAATCTCGACTCAATTTGTGTGCTTCATCGTCATTAGGAGGCCCTGAACGTTACAATTAATTATGAGTTTTGCGTCGGATTCGAAAACGTAGAATCACCGGAGACGGACCATGTGGTGCCCGAGGCAGCGATATCCCCTTGGAGACAAGTCGGCTGGAGGCCGATGTATTGAATCTCGAGGCAATTTGAGTGTTCCATCGTCATTAGGAAGCCCTGAACGTTACAATTAACAATCAGTTTCGCGTCGGATTCGAAAATCTAGACTCACATGAGAGCGAACATAAGAGGCCGGAGGCAGTAATATCCCCATGGAGACAAGTCGGCTGGAGGCCGATGTATTGAATCTCGACGCAATTTGAGTGTCCCATCGTCATTAGAAGGCCCTGAACGTTACAATTAACTATCATTTTTGTGTCGGATTCGAAAATCTAGACTCACAGGAGAACGACCATAAGGTGCCCGAGGCAGCAATAGACCCTCGCAGACAAGTCGGCTGGAGGTCGATGTATTGAATCTCGACTCAATTTGTGTGCTCCATCGTCATTAGGAGGCCCTGAACGTTACAATTAACTATCAGTTTTGCGTCGGATTCGAAAACGTAGAATCACCGGAGACGGACCATGTGGTGCCCGAGGCAGCGATATCCCCTTGGAGACAAGTCGGCTAGAGGCCGATGTATTTAATCTCGACGCAATTTGAGTGTTCCATCGTCATTAAGAGGCCCTGAACGTTGCAATTAACAATCACTTTTGCGTCGGATTCGAAAATCTAGACTCACAGGAGAATGACCATAAGGTGCCCGAGGCAGCAATAGACCCTTGGAGACAAGTCGGCAGGAGGCCGATGTATTATATCTCGACTCAATTTGTGTGCTCCATCGTCATTAGGAGGCCCTGAAACTTAGAATTAACTATCAGTTTCGCGTCGGATTCGAAAATCTTGACTCACAGGAGACGGACCACATGGAGCCCGAGGCAGCAATATCCCCTAGTAGACAAGTCGGCTTTAGGAAGATGTATTGACTCTCGACGCAATTTGAGTGTTCCATCGACATTAAGAGGCCCTGAGCATTACATTTAACTATCAGTTTTGCGTCGGATTCTAAAATGTTGACTCACAGGGCAAGTGACCATATGGTGCCCGAGGGAGCAATAGACCCTTGGAGACAAATTGGCTGACTGCCGTTGTATTGAATCACGAGGCAATTTGAGTGTTAGATCGTCATTAGGAAGCCCTGAACGTTACAATTAACTATGAGTTTTGCGTCGGATTCGAAAACGTAGAATCACCGGAGACGGAACATGTAGTGCCCCAGAAAGCAATATCCCCTTGGAGACAAGTCCGCTGGAGGCCGATGTATTGAATCTCGACGCAATTTGAGTGTTCCATCGTCATTAGGAGGCCCTGAACCTTACAATTAACTATCAGTTTCGCGTCGGATTCGAAAATCTAGACTCACAGGAGACGGACCACATGGAGCCCGAGGCAGCAATATCCCCTTGTAGACAAGTCGGCTGGAGGAAGATGTATTGACTCTCGACGCAATTTGAGTGTTCCATCGTCATTAAGAAGCCCTGAGCATTACATTTAACTATCAGTTTTGCGTCGGATTCTAAAATGTTGACTCACAGGGGAACGACCATACGGTGCCCGAGGGAGCAATAGACCCTTGGAGACAAATCGGCTGACTGCCGTTGTATTGAATCACGAGGCAATTTGAGTGTTCCATCGTCATTAGGAAGCCCTGAACGTTACAATTAACTATCAATTTCGCGTCGGATTCGAAAATCTAGACTCACATGAGAGCGAACATAAGAGGCCGGATGCAGTAATATCCCCATGGAGACAAGTCGGCTGGAAGACGATGTATTGAATTTCGACGCAATTTGAGTGTCCCATCGTCATTAGGAGGCCCTAAACGTTACAATTAACTATCATTTTTTCGTCGGATTCGATAATTTAAACTCACAGGAGAACGACCATAAGGTGCCCGTGGCAGCAATAGACCCTTGGAGACAAGTCGGCTGGAGGTCGATGTATTGAATCTCGACTCAATTTGTGTGCTCCATCGTCATTAGGAGGCCCTGAACGTTACAATTAACTATGAGTTTTGCGTCGGATTCGAAAACGTAGAATCACCGGAGACGGACCATGTGGTGCCCGAGGCAGCGATATCCTCTTGGAGACAAGTCGGCTGGAGGCCGATGTATTGAATCTCGACGCAATTTGAGTGTTCCATCGTCATTAGAAGGCCCGGAACGTTACAATTAACTATCATTTTTGCGTCGGATTCGAAAATCTAGACTCAAAGGAGAACGACCATAAGGTGCCCGAGGCAGCAATTGACCCTTGGAGACAAATCAGCTGGAGGACGATGTATTGAATATCGACGCAATTTGAGAGTTCTATCGTCATCAGGAGGCGCTGAACGTTACTATTCACTATCATTTTTGCGTCGGAATCGAAAATCTAGACTCACAGGAGAAGGAACATATAGTGCCCGAGAAAGCAATATCCCCATGGAGACAAGTCCGCTGGAGGCCGATGTATTGAATCTCGACGCAATTTGAGTGTTCCATCGTCATTTGGAGGCCCTGAACCTTACAATTAACTATCAGTTTCGCGTCGGATTCGAAAATCTAGACTCACAGGAGACGGACCACATGGAGCCCTAGGCAGCAATATCCCCTTGATGACAAGTCGGCTGGAGGAAGATGTATTGACTCTCGATGCAATTTGAGAGTTCCATCGTCATTAAGAGGCCCTGAGCATTGCATTTAACTATCAGTTTTGTTTCGGATTCTAAAATGTTGACTCACAGGAGAACGATCATACGGTGCCCGAGGCAGCAATAGACCCTTGGATAGAAATCGGCTGAATGCCGATGTATTGAATCTCGAGGCAATTTGAGTGTTCCATCGTCATTAGGAAGCCCTGAACGTTACAATTAACAATCAGTTTCGCGTCGTATTCGAAAATCTAGACTCACATGAGAGCGAACATAAGAGGACGGAGGCAGTAATATCCCCATGGAGACAAGTCGGCTGGAGGACGATGTATTCAATCTCGACGCAATTTGAGTGTCCCATCGTCATTAGGAGGCCCTAAACGTTACAATTAACTATGAGTTTTGCGTCGGATTCGAAAACGTAGAATCACCGGAGACGGACCATGTGGTGCCCTAGGCAGCGATATCCCCTTGGAGACAAGTCGGCTGGAGGCCGATGTATTGAATCTCGACGCAATTTGAGTGTTCCATCGTCATTAGAAGGCTTTGAACGTCACAATTAACTATCATTTTTGCGTCGGATTCGAAAATCTAGACTCACAGGAGATCGACCATAAGGTGCCCGAGGCAGCAATAGACCCTTGGAGACAAGTCGGCTGGAGGTCGATGTATTGAATCTCGACTCAATTTGTGTGCTCCATCGTCATTAGGAGGCCCTGAACGTTACAATTATCTATGAGATTTGCGTCGGATTCGAAAACGTAGAATCACCGGAGACGGTCCATGTGGTGCCCGAGGCAGCGATATCCCCTTGGAGACAAGTCGGCTGGAGGCCGATGTATTGAATCTCGACGCAATTTGAGTGTTCCATCGTCATTAGGAAGCCCTGAACTTTACAATTAACAATCAGTCTCGCGTCAGAATAGAAAATCTAGACTCACATGAGAGCGAACATTAGAGGCCGGAGGCAGTAATATCCCCATGGAGACAAGTCGGCTGGAGGCCGATGTATTGAATCTCGACGCAATTTGAGTGTTCCATCGTCATTACAAGGCCCTGAACGTTACAATTAACTATCATTTTTGCGTCGGATTCGAAAATCTAGACTCACAGGAGAACGACCATAAGGTGCCCGAGGCAGCAATAGACCCTTGGAGACAAATCGGCTGAATGCCGATGTATTGAATCTCGAGGCAATTTGAGTGTTCCATCGTCATTAGGAAGCCCTGAACGTTACAATTAACAATCAGTTTCGCGTCGGATTCGAAAATCTAGACTCACATGAGAGCGAACATAAGAGGCCGGAGGCAGTAATATCCCCATGGAGACAAGTCGGCTGGAGGACGATGTATTGAATCTCGACGCAATTTGAGTGTCCCATCGTCATTAGGAGGCCCTAAACGTTACAATTAACTATCATTTTTGCGTCGGATTCGATAATCTAAACTCACAGGAGAACGACCATAAGGTGCCTGAGGCAGCAACAGACCCTTGGAGACAAGTCGGCTGGAGGCCAATGTATTGAATCTCGACGCAATTTGAGTGTTCCATCGCCATTACAAGGCCCTGAACGTTACAATTAACTATCATTTTTGCGTCGGATTCGAAAATCTAGACTCACAGGAGAACGACCATAAGGTGCCCGAGGCAGCAATAGACCCTTGGAAACAAGTCGGCTGGAGGCCGATGTATTGAATCTCGACTCAATTTGTGTGCTCCATCGTCATTAGGAGGCCCTGAAAGTTACGATTAACTATGAGTTTTGCGTCGGATTCGATAACGTAGAATCACCGGAGACGGACCATGTGGTGCCCGAGGCAGCGATATCCCCTTGGAGACAAGTCAGCTGGAGGCCGATGTATTGAATCTCGAGGCAATTTGAGTGTTCCATCGTCATTAGGAAGCGCTGAACGTTACAATTATCAATCAGTTTCGCGTCGGATTCGAAAATCTAGCCTCACAGGAGAGCGAACATAAGAGGCCGAAGGCAGTAATATCCCCATGGAGACAAGTCGGCTGGAGGACGATGTATTGAATCTCGACGCAATTTGAATGTCCCATCGTCATTAGGAGGCCCTGAACCTTACAATTAACTATCAGTTTCGCGTCGGATTCGAAAACCTAGACTCACAGGAGCCGGACCACATGGAGCCCGAGGCAGCAATATCCCCTTGTAGACAAGTCGGCTGGAGGAAGATGTATTGACTCTCGACGCAATTTGAGTGTTCCATCGTCATTAAGAGGCCCTGAGCATTACATTTAACTATCAGTTTTGCGTCGGATTCTAAAATGTTGACTCACAGGGGAACGACCATACGGTGCCCGAGGCAGCAATAGACCCTTGGAGAAAAATCGGCTGAATGCCGATGTATTGAATCTCGAGGCAATTTGAGTGTTCCATCGTCATTAGGAAGCCCTGAACGTTACAATTAACAATCAGTTTCGCGTCGGATTCGAAAA
The DNA here is from genome assembly GCF_023864345.2 of Schistocerca serialis cubense. NCBI lineage: Eukaryota > Metazoa > Arthropoda > Insecta > Orthoptera > Acrididae > Schistocerca > Schistocerca serialis. The sequence continues at coordinate 7,666,330 of NC_064647.1, forward strand.
TCTAGACTCACATGAGAGCGAACATAAGAGGCCGGAGGCAGTAAAATCCCCATGGAGACAAGTCGGCTGGAGGACGATGTACTGAATCTCGACGCAATTTGAGTGTCCCATCGTCATTAGGAGGCCCTAAACGTTACAATTAACTATCATTTTTGCGTCGGATTCGATAATCTAAACTCACAGGAGAACGATTATAAGGTGCCCGAGGCAGCAACAGACCCTTGGAGACAAGTCGGCTGGAGGCCGATGTATTGAATCTCGACGCAATTTGAGTGTTCCATCGTCATTACAAGGCCCTGAACGTTACAATTAACTATCATTTTTGCGTCGGATTCGAAAATCTAGACTCACAGGAGAACGACCATAAGGTGCCCGAGGCAGCAATAGACCCTTGGAGACAAGTCGGCTGGAGGCCGATGTATTGAATCTCGACTCAATTTGTGTGCTCCATCGTCATTAGGAGGCCCTGAACGTTACAATTAACTATGAGTATTGCGTCGGATTCGAAAACGTAGACTCACCGGAGACGGACCATGTGGTGCCCGAGGCAGCGATATCCCCTTGGAGACAAGTCGGCTGGAGGCTGATGTATTGAATCTCGACGCAATTTGAGTGTTCCATCGTCATTAGAAGGCCCTGAACGTTACAATTAACTATCATTTTTGCGTCGGATTCGAAAATCTAGACTCACAAGAGAACGACCAAAAGGTGCGCGAGGCAGCAATAGACCCTTGGAAACAAGTCGGCTGGAGGCCGATGTATTGAATCTCGACTCAATTTGTGTGCTCCATCGTCATTAGGAGGCCCTGAACGTTACAATTAACTCTCAGTCTCGCGTCGGATTCGAAAATCTAGTCTCACAGGAGACGGACCACATAGAGCCCGAGGCAGCAATATCCCCTTGGAGACAAGTCGGCTGGAGGTCGATGTATTGAATCTCGACTCAATTTGAGTGTTCCATCGTCATTAGGTGGCCCTGAACGTTACAATTAACAATCAGTTTTGCGTCGGGTTCGAAAATCTAGACTCACAGCAGAACAATCACAAGGTGCCCGTGGCAGCTATTGACCCTTGGAGACATGTCGGTTGGAGGACGATGTATTGGATCACGACGCAAAATGAGTGTTCCATCGTCATTAGGAGGCCCTAAATGTTACAATTAACTATCAGTTTTTCGTCGGATGCAAAAATCTAGACTCACTGGAGACGGACCATAAGGTGCCCGAGGCAGCAATATCCCCTTGGAGACAAGTCCGCTGGAGGACGATGTATTGAATCGCGACGCAATTTGAATGTTCCATCGTCATTTGGAGGCCCTGAACGTTACAATTAACTATCAGTTTCGCGTCGGATTCAAAAATCCAGACTCACAGAAGACGGACCATTTGGTGCCCGAGGCAGCAATATCCCCTTGGATACAAATCAGCTGGAGGACGATGTATTGAATCTCGACGCAATTTGAGAGTTCTATCGTCATCAGGAGGCGCTGAACGTTACTATTCACTATCAGTTTCCCGTCGGATTCGAAAATCTAGACTCACAGGAGACGGACCACATGGAGCCCGAGGCAGCAATATCCCCTTGTAGACAAGTCGGCTGGAGGAAGATGTATTAACTCCCGACGCAATTTGAGTGTTCCATCGTCATTAAGAGGCCCTGAGCATTACATTTAACTATCAGTTTTGCGTCGGATTCTAAAATGTTGACTCACAGGGGAACGACCATACGGTGCCCGAGGCAGCAATAGACCCTTGGAGACAAATCGGCTGAATGCCGATGTATTGAATCTCGAGGTAATTTGAGTGTTCTATCGTCATTAGGAAGCCCTGAACATTACAATTAACAATCAGTTTCGCGTCGGATTCGAAAATCTAAACTCACATGAGAGCGAACATAAGAGGCCGGAGGCAGTAATATCCCCATGGAGACAAGTCGGCTGGAGGACGATGTATTGAATCTCGACGCAATTTGAGTGTCCCATTGTCATTAGGAGACCCTAAACGTTACAATTAACTATCATTTTTGCGTCGGATTCGATAATCTAAACTCACAGGAGAACCACCATAAGGTGCCCGAGGCAGCAACAGACCCTTGGAGACAAGTCGGCTGGAGGCCGATGTATTGAATCTCGACGCAATTTGAGTGTTCCATCGTCATGACAAGGCCCTGAACGTTACAATTAACTATCATTTTTGCGTCGGATTCGAAAATCTAGACTCACAGGAGAACGACCATAAGGTGCCCGAGGCAGCAATAGACCCTTGGAGACAAATCCGCTGGAGGCCGATGTATTGAATCTCGACTCAATTTGTGTGCTCAATCGTCATTACGAGGCCCTGAACGTTACAATTAACTATGAGTTTTGCGTCGGATTCGAAAACGTAGGATCACCGGAGACGGACCATGTGGTGCCCGAGGCAGCGATATCCCCTTGGAGACAAGTCGGCTGGAGGCCGATGTATTGAATCTCGACGCAATTTGAGTGTTCCATCGTCATTAGAAGGCCCTGAACGTTACAATTAACTATCATTTTTGCGTCGGATTCGAAAATCTAGACTCACAGGAGAACGACCATAAGGTGCCCGAGGCAGCAATAGACCCTTGGAGACAAGTCGGCTGGAGGTCGATGTATTGAATCTCGACTCAATTTGTGTGCTCCATCGTCATTAGGAGGCCCTGAACGTTGCAATTAACTATGAGTTTTGCGTTGGATTCGAAAAAGTAGAATCACCGGAGACGGACCATGTGGTGCCCGAGGCAGCGATATCCCCTTGGAGACAAGTCGGCTGGAGGCCGATGTATTGAATCTCGAGGCAATTTTAGTGTTCCATCGTCATTAGGAGGCCCTGAACGTTACAATTAACTATCAGTTTCGCGTCGGATTCGAAAATCTAGACTCACAGGAGACGGACCACATGGAGCCCGAGGCAGCTATATCCCCTTGGAGACATGTCGGCTGGAGGTCGATGTATTGAATCTCGACTCAATTTGAGTGTTCCATCGTCATTAGGTGGCCCTGAACGTTACAATTAACAATCAGTTTTGCGTCGGATTCAAAAATCCAGATTCACAGGAGACGGACCATTTGGTGCACGAGGCAGCAATATCCCCTTGGATACAAATCAGCTGGAGGACGATGTATTGAATCTCGACGCAATTTGAGAGCTCTATCGTCATCAGGAGGCGCTGAACGTTACTATTCACTATCATTTTTGCGTCGGATTCGAAAATCTAGACTCACAGGAGAAGGATCATATGGTGCCCGAGACAGCAATATCCCCTTGGAGACAAGTCCGCTGGAGGCCGATGTATTGAATCTCGACGCAATTTGAGTGTTCCATCGTCATTAGGGGGCCCTGAACCTTACAATTAACTATCAGTTTCTCGTCGGATTCGAAAATCTAGACTCACAGGAGACGGACCACATGGAGCCCGAGGCAGCAATATCCCCTTGTAGACAAGTCGGCTGGAGGAAGATGTATTGACTCTCGACGCAATTTGAGTGTTCCATCGTCATTAAGAGGCCCTAAGCATTACATTTAACTATCAGTTTTGCGTCGGATCCTAAAATGTTGACTCATAGGGGAACGACCATACGGTGCCCGAGGCAGCAACAGACCCTTGGAGACAAGTCGGCTGGAGGTCGATGTATTGAATCTCGACGCAATATGAGTGTTCCATCGTCATTACAAGGCCCTGAACGTTATAATTAACTATCATTTTTGCGTCGGATTCGAAAATCTAGACTCACAAGAGAACGACCATAAGGTGCGCGAGGCAGCAATAGACCCTTGGAAACAAGTCGGCTGGAGGCCTATGTATTGAATCTCGACTCAATTTGTGTGCTCCATCGTCATTAGGAGGCCCTAAACGTTACAATTAACTATCATTTTTGCGTCGGATTCGATAATCTAAACTCACAGGAGAACCACCATAAGGTGCCCGAGGCAGCAACAGACCCTTGGAGACAAGTCGGCTGGAGGCCGATGTATTGAATCCCGACGCAATTTGAGTGTTCCATCGTCATGACAAGGCCCTGAACGTTACAATTAACTATCATTTTTGCGTCGGATTCGAAAATCTAGACTCACAGGAGAACGACCATAAGGTGCCCGAGGCAGCAATTGACCCTTGGAGACAAGTCGGCTGGAGGTCGATGTATTGAATCTCGACTCAATTTGTGTGCTCCATCGTCATTAGGAGGCCCTGAACGTTGCAATTAACTATGAGTTTTGCGTTGGATTCGAAAACGTAGAATCACCGGAGACGGACCATGTGGTGCCCGAGGCAGCGATATCTCCTTGGAGACAAGTCGGCTGGAGGCCGAAGTATTGAATCTCGAGGCAATTTGAGTGTTCCATCGTCATTAGGAGGCCCTGAACGTTACAATTCACTATCAGTTTCGCGTCGGAATCGAAAATCTAGACTCACAGGAGACGGACCACATGGAGCCCGAGGCAGCTATATCCCCTTGGAGACATGTCGGCTGGAGGTCGATGTATTGAATCTCGACTCAATTTGAGTGTTCCATCGTCATTAGTTGGCCCTGAACGTTACAATTAACAATCAGTTTTGCGTCGGATTCAAAAATCCAGATTCACAGGAGACGGACCATTTGGTGCCCGAGGCAGCAATATCCCCTTGGATACAAATCAGCTGGAGGACGATGTATTGAATCTCGACGCAATTTGAGAGCTCTATCGTCATCAGGAGGCGCTGAACGTTACTATTCACTATCATTTTTGCGTCAGATTCGAAAATCTAGACTCACAGGAGAAGGATCATATGGTGCCCGAGACAGCAATATCCCCTTGGAGACAAGTCCGCTGGAGGCCGATGTATTGAATCTCGACGCAATTTGAGTGTTCCATCGTCATTTGGGGGCCCTGAACCTTACAATTAACTATCAGTTTCTCGTCGGATTCGAAAATCTAGACTCACAGGAGACGGACCACATGGAGCCCGAGGCAGCAATATCCCCTTGTAGACAAGTCGGCTGGAGGAAGATGTATTGACTCTCGACGCAATTTGAGTGTTCAATCGTCATTAAGAGGCCCTGAGCATTACATTTAACTATCAGTTTTGCGTCGGATTCTAAAATGTTGACTCACAGGGGAACGACCATACGGTGCCCGAGCAGCAATAGACTCTTGGATACAAACCGGCTGAATGCCGATGTATTGAATCTCGAGGCAATTTGAGTGTTCCATCGTCATTAGAAAGCCCTGAACGTTACAATTAACAATCAGTTTCGCGTCGGATTCGAAAATCTAAACTCACATGAGAGCGAACATAAGAGGCCGGAGGCAGTAATATCCCCATGGAGACAAGTCGGGTGGAGTACGATGTATTGAATCTCGTCGCAATTTGAGTGTCCCATCGTCATTAGGAGGCCATAAACGTTACATTTAACTAACATTTATGCGTCGGATTCGATAATCTAAACTCACAGGAGAACGACCATAAGGTGCCCGAGGCAGCAACAGACCCTTGGAGACAAGTCGGCTGGAGGCCGATGTGTTGAATCTCGACGCAATTTGAGTGTTCCATCATCATTACAAGGCCCTAAACGATACAATTAACTATCATTTTCGCGTCGGATTCGAAAATCTAGACTCACAGGAGAACGACTATAAGGTGCCCGAGGCAGCAATAGGCCCATGGAGACAAGTCGGCTGGAGGCCGATGTATTGAATCTCGACTCAATTTGTGTGCTCCATCGTCATTAGGAGGCCCTGAACGTTACAATTAACTATGAATTTTGCGTCGGATTCGAAAACGTAGAATCACCGGAGACGGACCATGTGGTGCCCGAGGCAGCGATATCCCCTTGGAGACAAGTCGGCTGGAGGCCGAGGTATTGAATCTCGACGCAATTTGAGTCTTCTATTGTCATTAGGAGGCGCTGAACGTTACAATTCACTATCATTTTTGCGTCGGATTCGAAAATCTAGACTCACAGGAGAAGGATCATATTGTGCCCGAGACTGCAATACCCCTTGGATACAAGTCGAGTGGAGGTCGATGTATTGAATCTCGACGCAATTTGAGTGTTCCATCGTCATTAGGAGGCCCTGAACCTTACAATTAACTATCAGTTTCGCGTCGGATTCGAAAATCTAGACTCACAGGAGACGGACCACATGGAGCCCAAAGCAGCGATATCCCCTTGTAGACAAGTCGGCTGGATGAAGATGTATTGACTCTCGACGCAATTTGAGTGTTCCATCGTCATTAAGAGGCCCTGAGCATTACATTTAACTATCAGTTTTGCGTCGGATTCTAAAATGTTTACTCACAGGGGAACGACCATACGGTGCCCGAGGCAGCAATAGACCCTTGGAGACAAATCGGCTGAATGCCGATGTATTGAATCTCGAGGCAATTTGAGTGTTCCATCGTCATTAGGAAGCCCTGAACGTTACAATTAACAATCAGTTTCGCGTCGGATTCGAAAATCTAGACTCACATGAGAGCGAACATAAGAGGCCGGAGGCAGTAATATCCCCATGGAGACAAGTCGGCTGGAGGACGATGTATTCAATCTCGACGCAATTTGAGTTTTCCATCGTCATTACAAGGCCCTGAACGTTACAATTAAATCTATCATTTTAGCGTCGGATTCGAAAATCTACTAACAGGAGAAGGATCATATGGTGCACGTGACTGCAATATCCCCTTGGATACAAGTTGACTGGAGGTCGATGTATTGACTCTCGACGCAATTTGAGTGTTCCATCGCCAATAGGAGGCCCTGAACGTTACAATTAACTATCATTTTTGCGTCGGATTGGAAAATCTAGACTTACAAGAGAACGACCATAAGGTGCCCGAGGCAGCATTAGACCCTTGGAGACAAGTCGGCTGGAGGACGATGTATTGGATCGCGACGCAATTTGAGTGTCCCATCGTCATTAGGAGGCCCTAAACGTTACAATTAACTATCATTTTTGCGTCGGATTCGATAATCTAAACTCACAGGAGAACGACCATAAGGTGCCCGAGGCAGCAACAGACCCTTGGAGACAAGTCGGCTGGAGGCCGATGTATTGAATCTCGACGCAATTTGAGTGTTCCATCGTCATTACAAGGCCCTGAACGTTACAATTAACTATCATTTTTGCGTCGGATTCGAAAATCTAGACTCACAGGAGAACGACCATAAGGTGCCCGAGGCAGCAATAGACCCTTGGAGACAAGTCGGCTGGAGGTCGATGTATTGAATCTCGACTCAATTTGTGTGCTCCATCGTCATTAGGAGGCCCTGAACGTTACAATTAACTATGAGTTTTGCGTCGGATTCGAAAACGTAGGATCACCGGAGACGGAACATGTGGTGCCCGAGGCAGCGATATCCCCTTGGAGACAAGTCGGCTGGAGGCCGATGTATTGAATCTCGACGCAATTTGAGTGTTCCATCGTCATTAGAAGGCCCTGAACGTTACAATTAACTATCATTTTTGCGTCGGATTCGAAAATCTAGACTCACAGGAGAACGACCATAAGGTGCCCGAGGCAGCAATAGATCCTTGGAGACAAGTCGGCTGGAGGTCGATGTATTGAATCTCGACTCAATTTGTGTGCTCCATCGTCATTAGGAGGCCCTGAACGTTGCAATTAACTATGAGTTTTGCGTTGGATTCGAAAACGTAGAATCACCGGAGACGGACCATGTGGTGCCCGAGGCAGCGATATCCCCTTGGAGACAAGTCGGCTGGAGGCCGATGTATTGAATCTCGAGGCAATTTTAGTGTTCCATCGTCATTAGGAGGCCCTGAACGTTACAGTTAACTATCATTTTAGCGTCGGATTCGAAAATCTACTAACAGGAGAAGGATCATATGGTGCACGTGACTGCAATATCCCCTTGGATACAAGTTGACTGGAGGTCGACGTATTGACTCTCGACGCAATTTGAGTGTTCCATGGCCAATAGGAGGCCCTGAACGTTACAATTAACTATCATTTTTTCGTCGGATTCGAAAATCTAGACTCACAGCAGACGGACCATTTGGTGCCCGAGGCAGCAATATCCCCTTGGAGACAAATCGGCTGGAGGACGATGTATTGAATCTCGACGCAATTTGAGTGTTCCATCGTCATTAGGAGGCCCTGAACGTTAGAATTAACTATCAGTTTCGCGCGGATTCGAAAATCTAGACTCACAGGAGACGGACCACATGGAGCCCGAGGCAGCATTATCCCCTTGGAGACAAGTCGGCTGGAGGTCGATGTATTGAATCCCGACTCAATTTGAGTATTCCATCGTCATTAAGAGGCCCTGAGCATTACATTTAACTATCAGTTTTGCGTCGGATTCTAAAATGTTGACTCGCAGGGGAACGACCATACGGTGCCCGAGGCAGCAATAGAACCTTGGAGACAAATCGGCTGATTGTCGATGTATTGTATCTCGACGCAATTTGAGTGTTCCATCGGCATTAGGAGGCCCTGAACGTTACAGTTAACTATCATTTTAGCGTCGGATTCGAAAATCTACTAACAGGAGAAGGATCATATGGTGCACAAGACTGCAATATCCCCTTGGATACAAGTCGACTGGAGGTCGATGTATTGACTCTCGACGCAATTTGAGTGTTCCATCGTCTTTAGGTGTCCCTGAACGTTACAATTAACTGTCATTTATGCGTCGGATTCGAAAATCTACTCACAGGAGAACGACCATAAGGTGCCCGAGGCAGCAATATCCCCTTGGATACAAGTCGACTGGAGGTCGATGTATTGACTCTCGACGCAATTTGAGTGTTCCATCGTCATTAGGAGGCCCTGAACGTTACAATTAACTATCATTTTTGCGTCGGATTCGATAATCTAAACTCACTGGAGAACGACCATAAGGTGCCCGATGCAGCAACAGACCCTTGGAGACAAGTCGGCTGGAGGCCGATGCATTGAATCTCGACGCAATTTGAGTGTTCCATCGTGATTACAAGGCCCTGAACGTTACAATTAACTATCATTTTAGCATCGGATTCGAAAATCTACTCACAGGAGAAGTTCATACGGTGCTCGAGACAGCAATATACCCCTTGGAGACAAATCGACTGCAGGCCGATGTATTTAATATCGACGCAATTTGAGTGTTCCATCGTCATTAGGTCGCCCTGAACGTTATAATGAACTATCAGTTTTGCGTCGGATTCGAAAATCTAGACTTACAAGAGAACGACCATAAGGTGCCCGAGGCAGCATTAGACCCTTGGAGACAAGTCGGCTGGAGGACGATGTATTGGATCGCAGCGCATTTTGAGTGTTCCATCGTCATTAGGAGGCCCTGAATATTACAATTAACTATCATTTTTGCGTCGGATTCGATAATCTAAACTCACAGGAGAACGACCATAAGGTGCCCGAGGCAGCAACAGACCCTTGGAGACAAGTCGGCTGGAGGACGATGTATTGAATCTCGACGCAATTTGAGTGTCCCATCGTCATTAGGAGGCCCTAAACGTTACAATTAACTATCATTTTTGCGTCGGATCCGATAATCTAAACTCACAGGAGAACGACCATAAGATGCCCGAGGCAGCAACAGACCCTTGGAGACAAGTCGGCTGGAGGCCAATGTATTGAATCTCGACGCAATTTGAGTGTTCCATCATCATTACAAGGCCCTGAACGTTACAAATAACTATCATATTTGCGTCGGATTCGAAATTCTAGACTCACAGGAGAACGACCATAAGGTGCCCGAGGCAGCAATAGACCCTTGGAAACAAGTCGGCTGGAGGTTGATGTATTGAATCTCGACTCAATTTGAGTGTTCCATCGTCTTTAGGAGTCCCTGAAAGTTACAATTAACTATCTTTTATGCGTCGGATTCGAAAATCTAGACTCACAGGAGAACGAACATAAGGTGCCCGAGGCAGCAATAGACCCTTGGAGACAAGTCGGCTGGAAACCGATGTATTGATTCTTGACGCAATTTGAGTGTTCCATCGTCATTAGGAGGCCCTGAACGTTACAATTAACAATCATTTTAGCGTCGGATTCGATAATCTACTCACAGGAGAAGTTCATACGGTACTCGAGACAGCAATATACCCCTTGGAGACAAATCGACTGGAGGCCGATGTATTGAATATCGACGCAATTAGAGTGTTCCATCGTCATTAAGTCGCCCTGAAACTTATAATGAACTATCAGTTTTGCGTCGGATTCGAAAATCTAGACTTACAAGAGAACGACCATAAGGTGCCCGAGGCAGCATTAGACCCTTGGAGACAAGTCGGCTGGAGGACGATGTATTGGATCGCGACGCAATTTGAGTGTTCCATCGTCATTAGGAGGCCCTGAATGTTACAATTAACTATCAGTTTTTCGTCGGATTCGAAAATCTAGACTCACAGCAGACGGACCATTTGGTGCCCGAGGCAGCAATATCCCCTTGGAGACAAATCGGCTGGAGGACGATGTATTGAATCTCGACGCAATTTGAGTCTTCTATCGTCATTAGGAGGCGCTGAACGTTACAATTCACTATCATTTTTGCGTCGGATTCGAAAACCTAGACTCATAGGAGAAGGATCATATTGTGCCCGAGACAGCAATATCCCCTTGGAGACAAGTCGGCTGGAGGCCGATGCATTGAATCTCGACGCAATTTGATTGTTCCATCGTCATTAGGAGGCCCTGAACGTTACATTTAACTATCAGTTTCGCGTCGGATTCGAAAATCTAGACTCACAGGAGACGGACCACATGGAGCCCGAGGCAGCAATATCCCCTTGGAGACAAGTCGGCTGGAGGTCGATGTATTGAATCTCGACTCAATTTGAGTGTCCCATTGTCATTAGGAGGCCCTAAACGTTACAATTAACTATCATTTTTGCGTCGGATTCGATAATCTAAACTCACAGGAGGACGACCATAAGGTGCCCGAGGCAGCAACAGACCTTTGGAGACAAGTCGGCTGGAGGCCGATGTATTGAATCTCGACGCAATTTGAGTGTTCAATCGTCATTAGGAGGACCTAAACGTTACAATTAACTATCATTTTTGCGTCGGATTCGATAATCTAAACTCACAGGAGAACGACCATATGGTGCCCGAGGCAGCAATAGACCCTTGGAGACAAGTCGGCTGGAGGTCGATGTATTGAATATCGACTCAATTTGAGTGTTCCATCATCATTAAGACGCCCTGGGCATTACATTTTACTATCAGTTTTGCGTCGGATTCTAAAATGTTGACTCACAGGGGAACGACCATACGGTGCCCGAGGCAGCAATAGACCCTTGGAGACAAATCGGCTGTGTGCCGATGTATTGAATCTCGAGGCAATTTGAGTGTTCCATCGTCATTAGGAAGCCCTGAACGTTACAATTAACAATCAGTTTCGCGTCGGATTCGAAAATCTAGACTCACATGAGAGCGAACGTAAGAGGCCGGAGGCAGTAATATCCCCATGGAGACTCGTCGGCTGGAGGACGATGTATTGAATCTCGACGCAATTTGAGTGTCCCATTGTCATTAGGAGGCCCTAAACGTTACAATTAACTATCGTTTTTGCGTCGGATTCGATAATCGAAACTCAAAGGAGGACGACCATAAGGTGCCCGAGGCAGCAACAGACCCTTGGAGACAAGTCGGCTGGAGGCCGATGTATTGAATCTCGACGCAATTTGAGTGTTCCATCGTCATTAGGAGGCCCTAAACGTTACAATTAACTATCATTTTTGCGTCGGATTCGATAATGTAAACTCACAGGTTAACGACCATAAGGTGCCCGAGGCAGCAACAGACCCTTGGAGACAAGTCGGCTGGAGGCGGATGTATTGAGTCTCGACGCAATTTGAGTGTTCCATCGTCATTAGGAGGCCCTAAACATTACAATTAACTATCATTTTTGCGTCGGATTCGATAATCTAAACTCACAGGAGAACGACCATAAGGTGCCCGAGGCAGCAATTGACCCTTGGAGACAAGTCGGCTGGAGGACGATGTATTGAATCTCGACGCAATTTGAGAGTTCCATCGTCATTAGGAGGCCCTGAAAGTTACAATTAACTATCATTTTTGCGTCGGATTCGAAAATCTAGACTTACAAGAGAACGACCATAAGTTGCCCGAGAAAGCATTAGACCCTTGGAGACAAGTCGGCTGGATGCGATGTATTGGATCGCGACGCAATGTGAGTGTTCCATCGTCATTAGGAGGCCCTGAATGTTACAATTAACTATCATTTTTGCGTCGGATTCGAATATCTAGACTCAAAGCAGACGGACCATTTGGTGCCCGAGGCAGCAATATCCCCTTGGAGACAAATCGGCTGGAGTACGTTGTATTGAATCTCGACGCAATTTGAGTCTTCTATCGTCATTAGGAGGCGCTGAACGTTACAATTCACTATCACTTTTGCGTCGGATTCGAAAATCTAGACTCACAGGAGTAGGATCATATTGTGCCCGAGACAGCAATATCCCCTTGGAGACAAGTCGGCTGGTTGACGATGTATTGAATCTCGACGCAATTTGAGTGTCCCATCGTCATTAGGAGGCCCTAAACGTTACAATTAACTATCATTTTTGCGTCGGATTCGATAATCTAAACTCACAGGAGAACGACCATAAGGTGCCCGAGGCAGCAACAGACCCTTGGAGACAAGTCGGCTGGAGGCCGATGTATTGAATCTCGACGCAATTTGAGTGTTCCATCGTCATTACAAGGCCCTGAACGTTACAATTAACTTTCATTTTTGCGTCGGATTCGGAAATGTAGACTCACAGGCGAACGACCATAAGGTGCCCGAGGCAGCAATAGACCCTTGGAGACAAGTCGGCTGGAAACCGATGTATTGATTCTTGACGCAATTTAAGTGTTCCATCGTCATTAGGAGGCCCTGAGCGTTACAATTAACAATCATTTTAACGTCAGATTCGAAAATCTACTCACAGGAGAAGTTCTTACGGTGCTCGAGACAGCAATATACCCCTTGGAGACAAATCGACTGGAGGCCGATGTATTGAATATCGACGCAATTTGAGTGTTCCATCGTCATTAGGTCGCCATGAACGTTATAATGAACTATCAGTTTTGCGTCGGATTCGAAAATCTAGACTTAAAAGAGAACGACCATAAGGTGCCCGAGGCAGTAACAGACCCTTGGAGACAAGTCGGCTGGAGGCCGATGTATTGAATCTCGACGCAATTTGAGTGTTCCATCGTCATTAGGAGGGCCTAAACGTTACAATTATCTATCATTTTTGCGTCGGATTCGATAATTTAAACTCACAGGAGAACGACCATAAGGTGCCCGAGGCAGCAACAGACCCTTGGAGACAAGTCGGCTGGAGGCCGATGTATTGAATCTCGACGCAATTTGAGTGTTCCATCGTCATTAGGAGTCCCTGAACCTTACAATTAACTATCAGTTTCGCGTCGGAATCGAAAATCTAGACTCACAGGAGACGGACCACATGGAGCACGTGGCAGCAATATCCCCTTGTAGACAAGTCGGCTGGAGGCAGATGTATTGAATCTCGACGCAATTTGAGTGTCCCATCGTCATTAGGAGGCCCTAAACGTTACAATTAACTATCATTTTTGCGTCGGATTCGAAAATCTAGCCTCACAGGAGAACGACCATAAGGTGCCCGAGGCAGCAATAGACGCTTGGAGACAAGTCGGCTGGAGGTCGATGTATTGAATCTCGACGCAATTTGAGTGTTTCATCGCCAATAGGAGGCCCTGAACGTTACAATTAACTATGAGTTTTGCGTCGGATTCGAAAACGTAGAATCAACGGAGACGGACCATGTGGTGCCCGAGGCAGCGATATCCCCTTGGAGACAAGTCGGCTGGAGGCCGATGTATTGAATCTCGACGCAATTTGAGTGTTCCATCGTCATTAGAAGGCCCTGAACGTTACGATTAAATATCATTTTTGCGTCGGATTCGAAAATCTAGACTCACAGGAGAACGACCATAAGGTGCCCGAGGCAGTAATAGACCCTTGGAGACAAGTCGGCTGGAGGACGATGTATTGAATGTCGACGCAATTTGAGTGTCCCATCGTCATTAGGAGGCCCTAAAGGTTACAATTAACTATCACTTTTGCGTCGGATTCTATAATCTAAACTCACAGGAGAACGACAATAAGGTGCCCGAGGCAGCAACAGACCCTTGGAGACAGGTCGGCTGGAGGCCGATGTACTGAATCGCGACGCAATTCTAGTGTTCCAATGTCATTACAAGGCCCTAAACGTTACAATTAACTATCATTTTTGCGCCGGATTCGAAAATCTAGACTCACATGAGAGCGAACATAAGAGGCCGGAGGCAGTAATATCCCCATGGAGTCAAGTCGGCTGGAGGACGATGTATTGAATCTCGACGCAATTTGAGTGTCCCATCGTCATTAGGAGGCCCTAAACGTTACATTTAACTATCATTTTTGCGTCGGATTCGATAATCTAAACTCACAGGAGAACGACCATAAGGTGCCCGAGGCTGCAACAGACCCTTGGAGACAAGTCGGCTGGAGGCCGATGTATTAAATCTCGACGCAATTTGAGTGTTCCATCGTCATTACAAGGCCCTGAACGTTACAATTATTTATAATTTTTGCGTCAGATTCGAAAATCTAGACTCACAGGAGAACGACCATAAGGTGCCCGAGGCAGCAATAGACCCTTGGAGTCAAATCGGCTGAATGCCGATGTATTGAATCTCGAGGCAATTTGAGTGTTCCATCGTCATTCGGAAGCCCTAAACGTTACAATTAACAATCAGTTTGGCGTCGGATTCGAAAATCTAGACTCACATGAGAGCGAAAATAAGAGGCCGGAGGCAGTAATATCCCCATGGAGAGAAGTCGGCTGGAGAACGATGTATTGAATCTCGACGCAATTTGAGTGTCCCATCGTCATTAGGAGGCCCCAAACGTTACTATTAACTATTATGTTTGCGTCGGATTCGAATATCTACTCACAGGATAAGTTCATACGGTGCTCGAGACACCAATATACCCCTTGGAGACAAATCGACTGGAGGACGATGTATTGAATATCGACGCAATTTGAGTTTTCCATCGTCATTAGGAGGCCCTAAACGTTACAATTAACTATCATTTTTGCGTCGGATTCGATAATTTAAACTCACAGGAGAACGACCATAAGGAGCCCGAGGCAGCAACAGACCCTTGGAGATAAGTTGGCTGGAGGCCGATGTATTGAAACTCAACGCAATTTGAGTATTCCATCGTCATTAGGAGGCCCTGAACCTTACAATTAACTATCAGTTTCGCGTCGGATTCGAAAATCTAGACTCACAGGAGACGGACCACATGGAGCCCGAGGCAGCAATATCCCCTTGTAGACAAGTCGGCTGGAGGAAGATGTATTGAATCTCGACGTAATTTGAGTGTCCCATCGTTATTAGGAGGCCCTAAACGTTACAATTAACTATCATTTTTGCGTCGGATTCGATAATCTAAACTCAAAGGAGAACGACCATAAGGTGCCCGAGGCAGCAATAGACCCTTGGAGACAAGTCGGCTGGAGGTCGATGTATTGAGTCTCGACGCAATTTGAGTGTTTCATCGCCAATAGGAGGCCCCGAACGTTACAATTAACTATGAGTTTTGCGTCGGATTCGAAAACGTAAAATCACCGGAGACGGACCATGTGGTGCCCGAGGCAGCGATATCCCATTGGAGACAAGTCGGCTGGAGGCCGATGTATTGAATCTCGACGCAATTTGAGTGTTCCATCGTCATTACAAGGCCCTGAACGTTACAATTAACTATCATTTTTGCGTCGGATTCGAAAATCTAGACTCACAGGAGAACGACCATAAGGTGCCCGAGGCAGCAATAGACCCTTGGAGACAAGTCGGCTGGAGGACGATGTATTGAATCTCGACACAATTTGAGAGTTCCATCGTCATTAGGAGGCCCTAAACGTTACAATTAACTATCATTTTTGCGTCGGATTCGATAATCTAAACTCACAGGAGAAAGACCATAAGGTGCCCGAGGCAGCAACAGACCCTTGGAGACAGGTCGGCTGGAGGCCGATGTACTGAATCTCGACGCAATTTGAGTGTTCCAATGTCATTACAAGGCCCTAAACGTTACAATTAACTATCATTTTTGCGTCGGATTCGAAAATCAAGACTCTCAGGAGAAGGATCATATGGTGCCCGAGACAGCAATATCCCCTTGGAGACAAGTCCGCTGGAGGCCGATGTATTGAATCTCGACGCAATTTGAGTGTTCCATCATCATTAGAAGGCCCTGAACCTTACAATTTACTATCAGTTTCGCGTCGTATTCGAAAATCTAGACTCACAGGAGACGGACAACATGGAGCCCGAGGCAGCAATATCCCCTTGTAGACAAGTCGGCTGGAGGAAGATGTATTGATTCTCGACGCAATTTGAGTGTTCCATCGTCATTAAGAGGCCCTGAGCATTACATTTAACTATCAGTTTTGCGTCGGATTCCATAATCTAAACTCACAGGAGAACGACTATAAGGTGCCCGAGGCAGCAACAGACCCTTGGAGACAAGTCGGCTGGAGGCCGATGTATTGAATCTCGACGCAATTTGAGTGTTCCATCGTCATTAAAAGGCCCTGAACGTTACAATTATTTATCATTTTTGCGTCGGATTCGAAAATCTAGACTCACAGGAGAACGACCATAAGGTGCCCGAGGCAGCAATAGACCCTTGGAGTCAAATCGGCTGAACGCCGATGTATTGAATCTCGAGGCAATTTGAGTGTTCCATCGTCATTAGGAAGCCCTGAACGTTACAATTAACAATCAGTTTCGCGTCGGATTCGAAAATCTAGACTCACATGAGAGCGAACATAAGAGGCCGGAGGCAGTAATATCCCCATGGAGACAAGTCGGCTGGAGGACGATGTATTGAATCTCGTCGCAATTTGAGTGTCCCATCGTCATTAGGAGGCCCTAAACGTTACAATTAACTATCATTTTTGCGTCGGATTCGATAATCTAAACTCACAGGAGAACGATCATAAGGTGCCCGAGGCAGCAACAGACCCTTGGAGACAAGTCGGCTGGAGGCCGATGTATTGAAACTCGACGCAATTTGTGTGTTCCATCGTAATTACAAAGCCCTGAACGTTATAATTAACTATCATTTTTGCGTCGCATTCGAAAATCTAGACTCACAGGAGAACGACCATAAGGTGCCCGAGGCAGCAATAGACCCTTGGAGACAAGTCGGCTTTAGGCCGATGTATTGAATCTCGACGCAATTTGAGTGTTCCATCGGCATTAGGAGGCCCTAAACGTTACAATTAACTATCATTTTTCCGTCGGATTCGATAATCTAAACTCACAGGAGAATGACCATAAGGTGCCCGAGGCAGCAACAGACCCTTGGATACAAGTCGGCTGGAGGACGATGTATTGAATCTCGTCGCAATTTGAGTGTTCCATCGTCATTAGGAGGCCCTGAACGTTACGATTAACTATCATTTATACGTCGGATTCGAAAATCTACTCACAGGAGAAGTTCATACGGTGCTCGAGGCAGCAATAGACCCTTGGAGACAAGTCGGCTGGAAACCGATGTATTGATTCTTGGCGCAATTTGAGTGTTCCATCGTCATTAGGAGGCCCAGAACGTTACAATTAACAATCATTTTATCGTCGGATTCGAAAATCTACTCACAGGAGAAGTTCATACGGTGCTCGAGACAGCAATATCCCCTTGGAGACAAGTCCGCTGGAGGCCGATGTATTGAATCTCGACGCAATTTGAGTGTTCCATCGTCATTAGGAGGCCCTGCACCTTACAATTAACTATTAGTTTCGCGTCGGATTCGAAAATCTAAACTCACAGGAGAAGGACTATAAGGTGCCCGAGGCAGCAACAGACCCTTGGAGACAAGTCGGCTGGAGGCCGATGTATTGAATCTCGACGCAATTTGAGTGTTCCATCGTCATTAAAAGGCCCTGAACGTTACAATTATTTATCATTTTTGCGTCGGATTCGAAAATCTAGACTCACAGGAGAACGACCATAAGGTGCCCGAGGCAGCAATAGACGCTTGGAGTCAAATCGGCTGAACGCCGATGTATTGAATCTCGAGGCAATTTGAGTGTTCCATCGTCATTAGGAAGCCCTGAACGTTACAATTAACAATCAGTTTCGCGTCGGATTCGAAAATCTAGACTCACATGAGAGCGAACATAAGAGGCCGGAGGCAGTAATATCCCCATGGAGACAAGTCGGCTGGAGGCCGATGTATTGAATCTCGACGCAATTTGAGTGTTCCATCGTCATTACAAATCCCTAAACGTTACAATTAACTATCATTTTTGCGTCGGATTCGAAAATCTAGACTCACAGGAGAAGGATCATATGGTGCCCGAGACAGCAATATCCCCTTGGAGACAAGTCCGCTGGAGGCCGATGTATTGAATCTCGACGCAATTTGAGTGTTCCATCGTCATTAGGAGGCCCTGAACCTTACAATTAAATATCAGTTTCGCGTCGGATTCGAAAATCTGGACTCACAGGAGAAGGATCATATGGTGCCCGAGACAGCAATATCCCCTTGGAGACAAGTCCGCTGGAGGCCGATGTATTGAATCTCGACGCAATTTGAGTGTTCCATCGTCATTAGGAGGCCCTGACCCTTACAATTAACTATCAATTTCGCGTCGGATTCGAAAATCTAGACTCACAGGAGACGGACCACATGAAGCCCGAGGCAGCAATATCCACTTGTAGACAAGTCGGCTGGAGGAAGATGTATGGACTCTCGACGCAATTTGAGTGTTCCATCGTCATTAAGAGGCCCTGAGCATTACATTTAACTACCAGTTTTGCGTCGGATTCTAAAATCTAGACTCACAGAAGAACGACCATACGGTGCCCGAGGCAGCAATAGACCCTTGGAGACAAGTCGGCTGGAGGACGATGTATTGAAACGCGACGCAATTTGAGAGTTCCATCGTCATTAGGAGGCCCAGAACGTTACAATTAACTATCATTTTTGCGTCGGATTCGAAAATCTAGACTCACATGAGAGCGAACATAAGAGGCCGGAGGCAGTAATATCCCCATGGAGACAAGTCGGCTGGAGGACGATGTATTGGATCGCGACGCAATTTGAGTGTTCCATCGTCAATAGGACGCCCTGAATGTTACAATTAACTATCAGTTTTTCGTCGGATTCGAAAATCTAGACTCACAGCAGACAGACCATTGGTGCCCGAGGCAGCAATAGACCTTTGGAGACAAGTCGGCTGGAGGCCGATGTATTGAATCTCGACGCAAATGGAGTGTTCCATCGGCATTAGGACGCCCTGAACGTTACAATTAACTATCATTTTTGCGTCGGATTCGAAAATCTAGACTTACAAGAGAACGACCATTAGGTGCCCGATTCAGCAATAGACCCTTGGAGACAAGACGGCTGGAGGCCGATGTTTTGAATCTCGACGCAATTTGAGTGTTCCATCGGCATTAGGAGGCCCTGAACGTTACAGTTAACTATCATTTTAGCGTCGGATTCGAAAATCTACTCACAGGGGAAGTTCATACCGTGCTCGAGACAGCAATATACCCCTTGGAGACAAATCGACTGGAGGCCGATGTACTGAATATCGACGCAATTTGAGTGTTCCATCGTCATTAGGTCACCCTGAACGTTATAATGAACTATCAGTTTTGCGTCGGATTCGAAAATCTAGACATACAAGAGAACGACCATAAGGTGCCCGAGGCAGCAATAGACCCTTGGAGACAAGTCGGCTGGAGGACGGTGTATTGAATCTCGACGCAATTTGAGTGTTCCATCGGCATTAGGAGGCCCTGAACGTTACTATTAACTATCATTTTTGCGTCGGATTCGATAATCTAAACTCACAGCAGAACGACCATAAGGTGCCCGAGGCAGCAACAGACCCTTGGAGACAAGTCGGCTGGAGGCCGACGTATTGAATCTCGACGCAATTTGAGTGTTCCATCGCCAATAGGAGGCCCTGAACGTTACAATTAACTATGACTTTTGCGTCGGATTCGAAAACGTAGAATCACCGGAGACGGACCAAGTGGTGCCCTAGACAGCGATATCCCCTTTGAGACAAGTCGGCTGGAGGCCGATGTATTAAATCTCGACGCAATTTGAGTGTTCCATCGTCAGTAGAAGGCCCTGAACGTTACAATTAACTATAATTTTTGCGTCGGATTCGAAAATCTAGACTCACAGGAGAACGACCATAAGGTGGCCGAGGCTGCAATAGACCCTTGGAGACAAGTCGGCTGGAGGACGATGTATTGAATCTCGACGCAATTGGAGAGTTCCATCGTCATTAGGAGGCCCTGAACGTTACAATTAACTATCATTTTTGCGTCGGATTCGAAAATTCAGACTTACAAGAGAACGACCATAAGGTGCCCGAGGCAGCAGTAGACCCTTGGAGACAAGTCGGCTGGAGGACGATGTATTGGATCGCGACGCAATTTGAGTGTTCCATCGTCATTAGGAGGCCCTGAATGTTACAATTAACTATCAGTTTTTCGTCGGATTCGAAAATCTAGACTCACAGCTGACGGACCATTTGGTGCCCGAGGCAGCAATATCCCCTTGGAGACAAATCGGCTGGAGGACGATGAATTGAATCTCGACGCAATTTGAGTCCTCTATCGTCATTAGGAGGCGCTGAACGTTACAAATCACTATCATTTTTGCGTCGGATTCAAAAATCTAGACTCACAGGAGAAGGACCATATTGTGCCCGAGGCAGCAACAGACCCTTGGAGACAAGTCGGCTGGAAGCCGATGTACTGAATCTCGACGCAATTTGAGTGTTCCATCGGCATTAGGAGGCCCTAAACGTTACAATTAACTATCATTTTTGCGTCGGATTCGATAATCTAAACTCACAGGAGAATGACCATAAGGTGCCCGAGGCAGCAACAGACCCTTGGAGACAAGTCGGCTGGAGGACGATGTATTGAATCTCGTCGCAATTTGAGTGTTCCATCGTCATTAGGAGGCCCTGAACGTTACGATTAACTATCATTTATGCGTCGGATTCGAAAATCTACTCACAGGAGAAGTTCATACGGTGCTCGAGGCAGCAATAGACCCTTGGAGACAAGTCGGCTGGAAACCGATGTATTTAATCTCGACGCAATTTGAGTGTTCCATCGGCATTAGGAGGCCCTGAACGTTACAATTAACTATCATTTTTGCGTCGGATTCGAAAATCTAGACTTACAAGGGAACGACCATAAGGTGCCCGAGGCAGCAATAGACCCTTGGAGACAAGTCGGCTGGAGGACGATGTATTGAATCTCGGCGCAATTTGAGAGTTCCATCGTCATTAGGAGGCCCTGAACGTTACAATTAACTATCATTTTTGCGTCGGATTCGAAAATCTATACTCACAGGAGAAGGATCATATTGTGCCCGAGGCAGCTGTAGACCCTTGGAGACAAGTCGGCTGGAGGACGATGTATTGGATCGCGACGCAATTTGAGTGTATCATCGTCATTAGGAGGCCCTGAATGTTACAATTAACTATCAGTTTTTCGTCGGATTCGAAAATCTAGACTCACAGCAGACGGACCATTTGGTGCCCGAGGCAGCAATATCCCCTTGGAGACAAATCGGCTGGAGGACGATGTACTGATTCTCGACGCAATTTGAGTCCTCTATCGTCATTAGGAGGCACTGAAAGTTACAAATCACTATCATTTTTGCGTCGGATTCGAAAATCTAGACTCACAGGAGAAGGACCATATTGTGCCCGAGGCAGCAACAGACCCTTGGAGACAAGTCGGCTGGAAGCCGATGTAATGAATCTCGACGCAATTTGAGTGTTCCATCGCCAATAGGAGACCCTGAACGTTAAAATTAACAATCATTTTAGCGTCGGATTCGAAGATCTACCCACAGGAGTTCATACGGTGCTCGAGACAGCAATATCCCCTTGGAGACAAGTCCGCTGGAGGTCGATGTATTGAATCTCGACGCAATTTGAGTGTTCCATCGTCATTAGGAGGCCCTGAACCTTACAATTAACTATCAGTTTCGCGTCGGATTCGAAAATCTAAACTCACAAGAGAACGACCATAAGGTGCCCGAGGCAGCAACAGACCCTTGGAGACAAGTCGGCTGGAGGACGATGTATTGACTCTCGACGCTATTTGAGTGTTCCAACGTCTTTAGGAGTCCCTGAAAGTTACAATTAACTATCATTTTTGCGTCGGATTCGATAATCTAAACTCACAGCAGAACGACCATAAGGTGCCCGAGGCAGCAACAGACCCTTGGAGACAAGTCGGCTGGAGGCCGACGTATTGAATCTCGACGCAATTTGAGTGTTCCATCGGCATTACAAGGCCCTGAACGTTACAATTAACTATCATTTTTGCGTCGGATTCGAAAATCTAGACTCACAGGAGCACGACCATAAGGTGCCCGAGGCAGCAATAGACCCTTGGAGACAAGTCGGCTGGAGGTCGATGTATTGAATCTCGACGCAATTTGAGTGTTCCATCGCCAATAGGAGGCCCTGAACGTTACAATTAACTATGACTTTTGCGTCGGATTCGAAAACGTAGAATCACCGGAGACGGACCAAGTGGTGCCCTAGACAGCGATATCCCCTTTGAGACAAGTCGGCTGGAGGCCGATGTATTAAATCTCGACGCAATTTGAGTGTTCCATCGTCAGTAGAAGGCCCTGAACGTTACAATTAACTATAATTTTTGCGTCGGATTCGAAAATCTAGACTCACAGGAGAACGACCATAAGGTGGCCGAGGCTGCAATAGACCCTTGGAGACAAGTCGGCTGGAGGACGATGTATTGAATCTCGACGCAATTGGAGAGTTCCATCGTCATTAGGAGGCCCTGAACGTTACAATTAACTATCATTTTTGCGTCGGATTCGAAAATTCAGACTTACAAGAGAACGACCATAAGGTGCCCGAGGCAGCAGTAGACCCTTGGAGACAAGTCGGCTGGAGGACGATGTATTGGATCGCGACGCAATTTGAGTGTTCCATCGTCATTAGGAGGCCCTGAATGTTACAATTAACTATCAGTTTTTCGTCGGATTCGAAAATCTAGACTCACAGCTGACGGACCATTTGGTGCCCGAGGCAGCAATATCCCCTTGGAGACAAATCGGCTGGAGGACGATGTATTGAATCTCGACGCAATTTGAGTCCTCTATCGTCATTAGGAGGCGCTGAACGTTACAAATCACTATCATTTTTGCGTCGGATTCAAAAATCTAGACTCACAGGAGAAGGACCATATTGTGCCCGAGGCAGCAACAGACCCTTGGAGACAAGTCGGCTGGAAGCCGATGTACTGAATCTCGACGCAATTTGAGTGTTCCATCGGCATTAGGAGGCCCTAAACGTTACAATTAACTATCATTTTTGCGTCGGATTCGATAATCTAAACTCACAGGAGAATGACCATAAGGTGCCCGAGGCAGCAACAGACCCTTGGAGACAAGTCGGCTGGAGGACGATGTATTGAATCTCGTCGCAATTTGAGTGTTCCATCGTCATTAGGAGGCCCTGAACGTTACGATTAACTATCATTTATGCGTCGGATTCGAAAATCTACTCACAGGAGAAGTTCATACGGTGCTCGAGGCAGCAATAGACCCTTGGAGACAAGTCGGCTGGAAACCGATATATTTAATCTCGACGCAATTTGAGTGTTCCATCGGCATTAGGAGGCCCTGAACGTTACAATTAACTATCATTTTTGCGTCGGATTCGAAAATCTAGACTTACAAGGGAACGACCATAAGGTGCCCGAGGCAGCAATAGACCCTTGGAGACAAGTCGGCTGGAGGACGATGTATTGAATCTCGGCGCAATTTGAGAGTTCCATCGTCATTAGGAGGCCCTGAACGTTACAATTAACTATCATTTTTGCGTCGGATTCGAAAATCTATACTCACAGGAGAAGGATCATATTGTGTCCGAGGCAGCAGTAGACCCTTGGAGACAAGTCGGCTGGAGGACGATGTATTGGATCGCGACGCAATTTGAGTGTATCATCGTCATTAGGAGGCCCTGAATGTTACAATTAACTATCAGTTTTTCGTCGGATTCGAAAATCTAGACTCACAGCAGACGGACCATTTGGTGCCCGAGGCAGCAATATCCCCTTGGAGACAAATCGGCTGGAGGACGATGTACTGATTCTCGACGCAATTTGAGTCCTCTATCGTCATTAGGAGGCACTGAAAGTTACAAATCACTATCATTTTTGCGTCGGATTCGAAAATCTAGACTCACAGGAGAAGGACCATATTGTGCCCGAGGCAGCAACAGACCCTTGGAGACAAGTCGGCTGGAAGCCGATGTAATGAATCTCGACGCAATTTGAGTGTTCCATCGCCAATAGGAGACCCCGAACGTTAAAATTAACAATCATTTTAGCGTCGGATTCGAAGATCTACCCACAGGAGTTCATACGGTGCTCGAGACAGCAATATCCCCTTGGAGACAAGTCCGCTGGAGGCCGATGTATTGAATCTCGACGCAATTTGAGTGTTCCATCGTCATTAGGAGGCCCTGAACGTTAAAATTAACTATCATTTTGTCGTCGGATTCGA
The DNA here is from genome assembly GCF_023864345.2 of Schistocerca serialis cubense. NCBI lineage: Eukaryota > Metazoa > Arthropoda > Insecta > Orthoptera > Acrididae > Schistocerca > Schistocerca serialis. The sequence continues at coordinate 7,690,932 of NC_064647.1, forward strand.
AAATCTAGACTCACAGGAGAACGACCATAAGGTGTCCGAGGCAGCAACAGACCATAGGAGACAAGTCGGCTGGAGGCCGATGTATTGAATGTCGACGCAATTTGAGTGTTCCATCGCCAATAGGAGGCCCTGAACGTTACAATTAACTATCATTTTAGCGTCGGATTCGATAATTTAAACTCACAGGAGAACGCCCATAAAGGTGCCCGAGGCAGCAACAGACCCTTGGAGACAAGTTGGCTGGAGGCCGATGTATTGAATCTCGACGCAATTTGAGTGTTCCATCGTCATTACAAGGCCCTGAACGTAACAATTATCTATCATTTTTGCGTCGGATTCGAAAATCTAGACTCTCAGGAGAACGACCATAAGGTGCCCGAGGCAGCAATAGACCCTTGGAGACAAGTCGGCTGGAGGCCGATGTAGTGAATCTCGACGCAATTTGAGTGTTCCATCGGCATTAGGAGGCCCTGAACGTTACAATTAACTATCATTTTTGCGTCGGATTCGAAAATCTAGACTTACAAGAGAACGACCATAAGGTGCCCGAGGCAGCAATAGACCCTTGGAGACAAGTCGGCTGGAGGCCGATGTATTGAATCTCGACGTAATTTGAGTGTTCCATCGGCATTAGGAGGCCCTGAACGTTACACTTAACTATCATTTTAACGTCGGATTCAAAAATCTACTAACGGGAGAAGGATCATATGGTGCACGAGACTGCAATATCCCCTAGGATTCAAGTCGACTGGAGGTCGATGTATTGACTCTCGACGCAATTTGAGTGTTCCATCGTCATTACAAGGCCCTGAACGTAACAATTATCTATCATTTTTGCGTCGGATTCGAAAATCTAGACTCTCAGGAGAACGACCATAAGGTGCCCGAGGCAGCAATAGACCCTTGGAGACAAGTCGGCTGGAGGCCGATGTAGTGAATCTCGACGCAATTTGAGTGTTCCATCGGCATTAGGAGGCCCTGAACGTTACAATTAACTATCATTTATGCGTCGGAATCGAAAATCTAGCCTCACAGGAGAACGACCATAAGGTGCCCGAGGCAGCAATAGACCCTTGGAGACAAGTCGGCTGGAAACCGATGGATTGATTCTTGACGCAATTTGAGTGTTCCATCGTCATTAGGAGGCCCTGAACGTTAAGATTAACAATCATTTTAGCGTCGGATTCGAAAATCTACTCACAGGAGAAGTTCATACGGTGCTCGAGACAGCAATATACCCCTTGGAGACAAATCGACTGGAGGCCGATGTATTGAATATCGACGCAATTTGAGTGTTCCATCGTCATTAGATCGCCCTGAACGTTATAATGAACTATCATTTTTGCGTCGGTTTCGAAAATCTAGACTTACAAGAGAACGACCATAAGGTGCCCGAGGCAGCAACAGACCCTTGGAGACAAATCGGCTGGAGGCCGATGTATTGAATATCGACGCTATTTGAGTGTTCCATCGTCATTAGGAGGCCCGAAACGTTACAATGAACTATCATTTTTGCGTCGGATTCGATAATCTATACTCACAGGAGAACGACCATAAGGTGCCCGAGACAGCAATATCCCCTTGGAGACAAGTCCGCTGGACGCCGATGTATTGAATCTCGACGCAATTTGAGTGTTCCATCGTCATTAGGAGGCCCTGAACCTTACAATTAACTATCAATTTCGCGTCGGATTCGAAAATCTAGACTCACAGGAGAAGGATCATATGGTGCCCGAGACAGCAATATCCCCTTGGAGACAAGTCCGCTGGAGGCCGATGTATTGAATCTCGACGCAATTAGAGCGTTCCATCGTCATTAGGAGGCACTGAACCTTACAATTAACTATCAGTTTCGCGTCGGATTCGAAAATCTAGACTCACAGGAGAACAACCATACGGTGCCCGAGGCAGCAATAGACCCTTGGAGACCAGTCGGCTGGAGGACGATGCATTGAATCTCGACGCAATTTGAGAGTTCCATCGTCATTAGGAGGCCCTGAACGTTACAATTAACTATCATTTTTGCGTCGATTTCGAAAATCTAGACTCACATGAGAGCGAACATAAGAGGCCGGAGGCAGTAATATCCCCATGGAGACAAGTCGGGTGGAGGACGATGTATTGGATCGCGACGCAATTTGAGTGTTCCATCGTCATTAGGAGGCCCTGAATGTTACAATTAACTATCAGTTTTTCGTCGGATTCGAAATTCTAGACTCACAGCAGACAGACCATTTGGTGCCCGAGGCAGCAATATCCCCTTGGAGACAAATCGCCTGGAGGACGATGTATTGAATCTCGACGCAATTTGAGTCTTCTATCGACATTAGGAGACGCTGAACGTTACAATTCACTATCATTTTTGCGTCGGATTCGATAATCTAGACTCACAGGAGAAGGATCATATTGTGCCCGAGACTGCAATATCCCCTTGGATACAAGTCGGCTGGTGGCCGATGTATGGAATCTCGACGCAATTTGAGTGTTCCATCGTCATTAGGAGGCCCTGAACGTTACAATTAACTATCAGTTTCGCGTCGGATTCGAAAATCTAGACTCACAGGAGACGGACCACATGGAGCCCGAGGCAGCAATATCCCCTTGGAGACAAGACGGCTGGAGGTCGATGTATTGAATATCGACTCAATTTGAGTGTTCCATCGTCATTAGGTGGCCCTGAACGTTACAATTAACTATGAGTTTCGCGTCGGATTCGAAAACGTAGAATCACCGGAGACGGACCATATGGTGCCCGAGGCAGCGGTATCCCCTTGGAGACATGTCGGCTGGAGGCCGATGTATTGAATCTCGACGCAATTTGAGTGTTCCATCGTCATTAGAATTCCCTGAACGTTACAATTAACTATCATTTTTGCGTCGGATTCGAAAATCTAGACTCACAGGAGAACGACCATAAGGTGCCCGAGGCAGCAATAGACCCTTTGAGACAAGTCGGCTGGAAGACGATGTATTGAATCTCGACGCAATTTGAGAGTTCCATCGTCATTAGGAGGCCCTGAACGTTACCATTAACTATCATTTTATCGTCGGATTCGAAAATCTAGACTCACAGGAGAACGACCATAAGGTGCCCGAGGCAGCAACAGACCATAGGAGACAAGTCGGCTGGAGGCCGATGTATTGAATCTCGACGCAATTTTAGTGTTCCCTTGCCAATAGGAGGCCCTGAACGTTACATTTAACTAATATTTTTGCGTCGGATTCGATAATTTAAACTCACAGGAGAACGACCATAAAGGAGCCCGAGGCAGCAACAGACTCTTGGAGACACGTCGGCTGGAGGCCGATGTATTGAATCTCGACGCAATTTGAGTGTTCCATCGTCATTACAAGGCCCTGAACGTTACAATTAACTATCATTTTTGCGTCGGATTCGAAAATCTAGACTTACAAGAGAACGACCATAAGGTGCCCGCGGCAGCAATAGACCCTTGGAGACAAGTCGGCTGGAGGCCGATGTATTGAATCTCGTTGTAATGTGAGTGTTCCATCGGCATTAGGAGGCCCTGAACGTTACAGTTAACTATCATTTTAACGTCGGATTCGAAAATCTACTAACGGGAGAAGGATCATATGGTGCACGAGACTGCAATATCCCCTAGGATACAAGTCGACTGGAGGTCGATGTATTGACTCTCGACGCAATTTGAGTGTTCCATTGTCTTTAGGAGTCCCTCAACGTTAAAATTAACTATCATTTATGCGTCGGATTCGAAAATCTAGACTCACAGGAGAACGACCATAAGGTGCCCGAGGCAGCAATAGACCCTTGGAGACAAGTCGGCTGGAAACCGATGGATTGATTCTTGACGCAATTTGAGTGTTCCATCGTCATTAGGAGGCCCTGAACGTTACAATTAACAATCATTTTAGCGTCGGATTCGAAAATCTACTCACAGGAGAAGTTCATACGGTGCTCGAGACAGCAATATTCCCCTTGGAGACAAATCGACTGGAGGCTGATGTATTGAATATCGACGCAATTTGAGTGTTCCATCGTCATTAGGTCGCCCTGAACGTTATAATGAACTATCATTTTTGCGTCGGTTTCGAAAATCTAGACTTACAAGAGAACGACCATAAGGTGCCCGAGGCAGCAACAGACCCTTGGAGACAAGTCGGCTGGAGGCCGATGTATTGAATATCGACGCAATTTGAGTGTTCCATCGTCATTAGAAGGCCCGAAACGTTACAATTAACTATCATTTTTGCGTCGGATTCGATAATCTAAACTCACAGGAGAACGACCATAAGGTGCCCGAGACAGCAATATCCCCTTGGAGACAAGTCCGCTGGAGGCCGATGTATTGAATCTCGACGCAATTTGAGTGTTCCATCGTCATTAGGAGGCCCTGAACCTTACAATTAACTATCAATTTCGCGTCGGATTCGAAAGTCTAGACTCACAGGAGAAGGATCATATGGTGCCCGAGACAGCAATATCCCCTTGGAGACAAGTCCGCTGGAGGCCGATGTATTGAATCTCGACGCAATTTGAGTGTTCCAACGTCATTAGGAGGCCCTGAACCTTACAATTAACTATCAGTTTCGCGACGGATTCGAAAATCTAGACTCACAGAAGACGGACCACATGGAGCCCGAGGCAGCAATATCCCCATGTAGACAAGTCGGCTGAAGGAAGATGTATTGACTCTCGACGCAATTTGAGTGTTCCATCGTCATTAAAAGGGCCCTGAGCATTACATTTAACTATCAGTTTTGCGTCGGATTCTAAAATCTAGACTAACAGGAGAACAACCATACGGTGCCCGAGGTAGCAATAGACCCTAGGAGACCAGTCGGCTGGAGGACGATGTATTCAATCTCGACGCAATTTGAGAGTTCCATCGTCATTAGGAGGCCCTGAACGTTACAATTAACTATCATTTTTGCGTCGGATTCGAAAATCTAGACTCACATGAGGGCGAACATAAGAGGCCGGAGGCAGTAATATCCCCATGGAGACAAGTCGGCTGGAGGACGATGTTTTGGATCGCGACGCAATTTGAGTGTTCCATCGTCATTAGGAGGCCCTGAATGTTACAATTAACTATCAGTTATTCGTCGGATTCGAAAATCTAGACTCACAGCAGACAGACCATTTGGTGCCCGAGGCAGCAATATCCCCTTGGAGTCAAATCGCCTGGAGGACGATGTATTGAATCTCGACGCAATTTGAGTCTTTTATCGACATTAGGAGGCGCTGAACGTTACAATTCACTATCATTTTTGCGTCGGATTCGAAAATCTACTCACAGGAGAAGTTCATACGGTGCTCGAGGCAGCAATAGACCCTTGGAGACAAGTCGGCTGGAAACCGATGTATTTAATCTCGACGCAATTTGAGTGTTCCATCGGCATTAGGAGGCCCTGAACGTTACAATTAACTATCATTTTTGCGTCGGATTCGAAAATCTAGACTTACAAGGGAACGACCATAAGGTGCCCGAGGCAGCAATAGACCCTTGGAGACAAGTCGGCTGGAGGACGATGTATTGAATCTCGGCGCAATTTGAGAGTTCCATCGTCATTAGGAGGCCCTGAACGTTACAATTAACTATCATTTTTGCGTCGGATTCGAAAATCTATACTCACAGGAGAAGGATCATATTGTGCCCGAGGGAGCAGTAGACCCTTGGAGACAAGTCGGCTGGAGGACGATGTATTGGATCGCGACGCAATTTGAGTGTATCATCGTCATTAGGAGGCCCTGAATGTTACAATTAACTATCAGTTTTTCGTCGGATTCGAAAATCTAGACTCACAGCAGACGGACCATTTGGTGCCCGAGGCAGCAATATCCCCGTGGAGACAAATCGGCTGGAGGACGATGTACTGATTCTCGACGCAATTTGAGTCCTCTATCGTCATTAGGAGGCACTGAAAGTTACAAATCACTATCATTTTTGCGTCGGATTCGAAAATCTAGACTCACAGGAGAAGGACCATATTGTGCCCGAGGCAGCAACAGACCCTTGGAGACAAGTCGGCTGGAAGCCGATGTAATGAATCTCGACGCAATTTGAGTGTTCCATCGCCAATAGGAGACCCTGAACGTTAAAATTGACAATCATTTTAGCGTCGGATTCGAAGATCTACCCACAGGAGTTCATACGGTGCTCGAGACAGCAATATCCCCTTGGAGACAAGTCCGCTGGAGGCCGATGTATTGAATCTCGACGCAATTTGAGTGTTCCATCGTCATTAGGAGGCCCTGAACCTTACAATTAACTATCAGTTTCGCGTCGGATTCGAAAATCTAAACTCACAAGAGAACGACCATAAGGTGCCCGAGGCAGCAACAGACCCTTGGAGACAAGTCGGCTGGAGGACGATGTATTGACTCTCGACGCTATTTGAGTGTTCCAACGTCTTTAGGAGTCCCTGAAAGTTACAATTAACTATCATTTATGCGTCGGATTCGATAATCTACTCACAGGAGAAGTTCATACGGTGCTCGAGGCAGCAATAGACAATTGGAGACAAGTCGGCTGGAAACCGATGTATTGATTCTTGACGCAATTTGAGTGTTCCATCGTCATTAGGAGGCCCTGAACGTTACAATTAACAATGATATTAGCGTCGGATTCGAAACTCTACTCACAGGAGAAGTTCATACGGTGCTCGAGACAGCAATATCCCCTTGGAGACAAGTCCGCTGGAGGCCGATGTATTGAATCTCGACGCAATTTGAGTGTTCCATCGTCATTAGGAGGCCCTGAACGTTACAATTAACTATCATTTTGTCGTCGGATTCGAAAATCTAGACTCACAGGAGAACGACCATAAGGTGCCCGAGGCAGCAACAGACCATAGGAGACAAGTCGGCTGGAGGCCGATGTATTGAATGTCGACGCAATTTGAGTGTTCCATCGCCAATAGGAGGCCCTGAACGTTACAATTAACTATCATTTTTGCGTCGGATTCGATAATTTAAACTCACAGGAGAACGCCCATAAAGGTGCCCGAGGCAGCAACAGACCCTTGGAGACAAGTCGGCTGGAGGCCGATGTAGTGAATCTCGACGCAATTTGAGTGTTCCATCGGCATTAGGAGGCCCTGAACGTTACAATTAACTATCATTTTTGCGTCGGATTCGAAAATCTAGACTTACAAGAGAACGACCATAAGGTGCCCGAGGCAGCAATAGACCCTTGGAGACAAGTCGGCTGGAGGCCGATGTATTGAATCTCGACGTAATTTGAGTGTTCCATCGGCATTAGGAGGCCCTGAACGTTACACTTAACTATCATTTTAACGTCGGATTCAAAAATCTACTAACGGGAGAAGGATCATATGGTGCACGAGACTGCAATATCCCCTAGGATTCAAGTCGACTGGAGGTCGATGTATTGACTCTCGACGCAATTTGAGTGTTCCATCGTCTTTAGGAGTCCCTGAACGTTAAAATTAACCATCATTTATGCGTCGGAATCGAAAATCTAGCCTCACAGGAGAACGACCATAAGGTGCCCGAGGCAGCAATAGACCCTTGGAGACAAGTCGGCTGGAAACCGATGGATTGATTCTTGACGCAATTTGAGTGTTCCATCGTCATTAGGAGGCCCTGAACGTTAAGATTAACACTCATTTTAGCGTCGGATTCGAAAATCTACTCACAGGAGAAGTTCATACGGTGCTCGAGACAGCAATATACCCCTTGGAGACAAATCGACTGGAGGCCGATGTATTGAATATCGACGCAATTTGAGTGTTCCATCGTCATTAGGTCGCCCTGAACGTTATAATGAACTATCATTTTTGCGTCGGTTTCGAAAATCTAGACTTACAAGAGAACGACCATAAGGTGCCCGAGGCAGCAACAGACCCTTGGAGACAAATCGGCTGGAGGCCGATGTATTGAATATCGACGCTATTTGAGTGTTCCATCGTCATTAGGAGGCCCGAAACGTTACAATGAACTATCATTTTTGCGTCGGATTCGATAATCTATACTCACAGGAGAACGACCATAAGGTGCCCGAGACAGCAATATCCCCTTGGAGACAAGTCCGCTGGACGCCGATGTATTGAATCTCGACGCAATTTGAGTGTTCCATCGTCATTAGGAGGCCCTGAACCTTACAATTAACTATCAATTTCGCGTCGGATTCGAAAATCTAGACTCACAGGAGAAGGATCATATGGTGCCCGAGACAGCAATATCCCCTTGGAGACAAGTCCGCTGGAGGCCGATGTATTGAATCTCGACGCAATTAGAGTGTTCCATCGTCATTAGGAGGCACTGAACCTTACAATTAACTATCAGTTTCGCGTCGGATTCGAAAATCTAGACTCACAGGAGAACAACCATACGGTGCCCGAGGCAGCAATAGACCCTTGGAGACCAGTCGGCTGGAGGACGATGCATTGAATCTCGACGCAATTTGAGAGTTCCATCGTCATTAGGAGGCCCTGAACGTTACAATTAACTATCATTTTTGCGTCGATTTCGAAAATCTAGACTCACATGAGAGCGAACATAAGAGGCCGGAGGCAGTAATATCCCCATGGAGACAAGTCGGGTGGAGGACGATGTATTGGATCGCGACGCAATTTGAGTGTTCCATCGTCATTAGGAGGCCCTGAATGTTACAATTAACTATCAGTTTTTCGTCGGATTCGAAATTCTAGACTCACAGCAGACAGACCATTTGGTGCCCGAGGCAGCAATATCCCCTTGGAGACAAATCGCCTGGAGGACGATGTATTGAATCTCGACGCAATTTGAGTCTTCTATCGACAATAGGAGACGCTGAACGTTACAATTCACTATCATTTTTGCGTCGGATTCGATAATCTAGACTCACAGGAGAAGGATCATATTGTGCCCGAGACTGCAATATCCCCTTGGATACAAGTCGGCTGGTGGCCGATGTATGGAATCTCGACGCAATTTGAGTGTTCCATCGTCATTAGGAGGCCCTGAACGTTACAATTAACTATCAGTTTCGCGTCGGATTCGAAAATCTAGACTCACAGGAGACGGACCACATGGAGCCCGAGGCAGCAATATCCACTTGGAGACAAGACGGCTGGAGGTCGATGTATTGAATATCGACTCAATTTGAGTGTTCCATCGTCATTAGGTGGCCCTGAACGTTACAATTAACTATGAGTTTCGCGTCGGATTCGAAAACGTAGAATCACCGGAGACGGACCATATGGTGCCCGAGGCAGCGGTATCCCCTTGGAGACATGTCGGCTGGAGGCCGATGTATTGAATCTCGACGCAATTTGAGTGTTCCATCGTCATTAGAATTCCCTGAACGTTACAATTAACTATCATTTTTGCGTCGGATTCGAAAATCTACTCACAGGAGAAGTTCATACGGTGCTCGAGACAGCAATATACCCCTTGGAAACAAATCGACTGGAGGCCGATGTATTGAATATCGACGCAATTTGAGTGTTCCATCGTCTTTAGGAGTCCCTGAACGTTACAATTAACTATCAGTTTCGCGTCGGATTCGAAAATCTAGACTCACAGGAGAACGACCATAAGGTGCCCGAGGCAGCAACAGACCCTTGGAGACAAGTCGGCTGGAGGCCGATGTATTGAATCTCGACGCAATTTTAGTGTTCCCTCGCCAATAGGAGGCCCTGAACGTTACATTTAACTATCATTTTTGCGTCGGATTCGATAATTTAAACTCACAGGAGAACGACCATAAAGGTGCCCGAGGCAGCAACAGACTCTTGGAGACACGTCGGCTGGAGGCCGATGTATTGAATCTCGACGTAATGTGAGTGTTCCATCGGCATTAGGAGGCCCTGAACGTTACAGTTAACTATCATTTTAACGTCGGATTCGAAAATCTACTAACGGGAGAAGGATCATATGGTGCACGAGACTGCAATATCCCCTAGGATACAAGTCGACTGGAGGTCGATGTATTGACTCTCGACGCAATTTGAGTGTTCCATTGTCTTTAGGAGTCCCTGAACGTTAAAATTAACTATCATTTATGCGTCGGATTCGAAAATCTAGACTCACAGGAGAACGACCATAAGGTGCCCGAGGCAGCAATAGACCCTTGGAGACAAGTCGGCTGGAAACCGATGGATTGATTCTTGACGCAATTTGAGTGTTCCATCGTCATTAGGAGGCCCTGAACGTTACAATTAACAATCATTTTAGCGTCGGATTCGAAAATCTACTCACAGGAGAAGTTCATACGGTGCTCGAGACAGCAATATTCCCCTTGGAGACAAATCGACTGGAGGCTGATGTATTGAATATCGACGCAATTTGAGTGTTCCATCGTCATTAGGTCGCCCTGAACGTTATAATGAACTATCATTTTTGCGTCGGTTTCGAAAATCTAGACTTACAAGAGAACGACCATAAGGTGCCCGAGGCAGCAACAGACCCTTGGAGACAAGTCGGCTGGAGGCCGATGTATTGAATATCGACGCAATTTGAGTGTTCCATCGTCATTAGAAGGCCCGAAACGTTTCAATTAACTATCATTTTTGCGTCGGATTCGATAATCTAAACTCACAGGAGAACGACCATAAGGTGCCCGAGACAGCAATATCCCCTTGGAGACAAGTCCGCTGGAGGCCGATGTATTGAATCTCGACGCAATTTGAGAGTTCCATCGTCATTAGGAGGCCCTGAACCTTACAATTAACTATCAATTTCGCGTCGGATTCGAAAATCTAGACTCACAGGAGAAGGATCATATGGTGCCCGAGACAGCAATATCCCCTTGGAGACAAGTCCGCTGGAGGCCGATGTATTGAATCTCGACGCAATTTGAGTGTTCCAACGTCATTAGGAGGCCCTGAACCTTACAATTAACTATCAGTTTCGCGACGGATTCGAAAATCTAGACTCACAGAAGACGGACCACATGGAGCCCGAGGCAGCAATATCCCCATGTAGACAAGTCGGCTGAAGGAAGATGTATTGACTCTCGACGCAATTTGAGTGTTCCATCGTCATTAAAAGGGCCCTGAGCATTACATTTAACTATCAGTTTTGCGTCGGATTCTAAAATCTAGACTAACAGGAGAACAACCATACGGTGCCCGAGGTGGCAATAGACCCTTGGAGACCAGTCGGCTGGAGGCCGATGTATTCAATCTCGACGCAATTTGAGAGTTCCATCGTCATTAGGAGGCCCTGAACGGTACAATTAACTATCATTTTTGCGTCGGATTCGAAAATCTAGACTCACATGAGGGCGAACATAAGAGGCCGGAGGCAGTAATATCCCCATGGAGACAAGTCGGCTGGAGGACGATGTGTGGGATCGCGACGCAATTTGAGTGTTCCATCGTCATTAGGAGGCCCTGAATGTTACAATTAACTATCAGTTATTCGTCGGATTCGAAAATCTAGACTCACAGCAGACAGACCATTTGGTGCCCGAGGCAGCAATATCCCCTTGGAGTCAAATCGCCTGGAGGACGATGTATTGAATCTCGACGCAATTTGAGTCTTCTATCGACATTAGGAGGCGCTGAACGTTACAATTCACTATCATTTTTGCGTCGGATTCGAAAATCTAGACTCACAGGAGAAGGATCATATTGTGCCCGAGACTGCAATATCCCCTTGGATACAAGTCGGCTGGTGGCCGATGTATGGAATCTCGACGCAATTTGAGTGTTCCATCGTCATTAGGAGGCCCTGAACGTTACAATTAACTATCAGTTTCGCGTCGGATTGGAAAATCTAGACTCACAGGAGACGGACCACATGGAGCCCGAGGCAGCAATATCCCCTTGGAGACAAGAAGGCTGGAGGTCGATGTATTGAATATCGACTCAATTTGAGTGTTCCATCGTCATTAGGTGGCCCTGAACGTTACAATTAACTATGAGTTTTGCGTCGGATTCGAAAACGTAGAATCACCGGAGACGGACCATGTGGTGCCCGAGGCAGCGATATCCCCTTGGAGACATGTCGGCTGGAGGCCGATGTATTGAATCTCGACGCAATTTGAGTGTTCCATCGTCATTAGAATTCCCTGAACGTTACAATTAACTATCATTTTTGCGTCGGATTCGAAAATCTAGACTCACAGGAGAACGACCATAAGGTGCCCGAGGCAGCAATAGACCCTTTGAGACAAATCGGCTGGAGGTCGATGTATTGAATCTCGACGCAATTTGAGAGTTCCATCGTCATTAGGAGGCCCTGAACGTTACCATTAACTATCATTTTTGCGTCGGATTCGAAAATCTAGACTTACAAGAGAACGACCATAAGGTGCCCGAGGCAGCATTAGACCCTTGGAGACAAGTCGGCTGGAGGACGATGTATTGAATCCCGACGCAATTTGAGTGTCCCATCGTCATTAGGAGGCCCTAAACGTTACAATTAACTATCATTTTTGCGTCGGATTCGATAATCTAAACTCACAGGTGAACGACCATAAGGTGCCCGAGGCAGCAACAGACCCTTGGAGACAAGTCGGCTGGAGGCCGATGTATTGAATCTCGACGCAATTTGAGTGTTCCATCGTCATTACAAGGCCCTGAACGTTACAATTAACTATCATTTTTGCGTCGGATTCGCAAATCTAGACTCACAGGAGTACGACCATAAGGTGCCCGAGGCAACAATAGACCCTTGGAGACAAGTCGGCTGTAGACCGATGTATTGAATCTCGACGCAATTTGAGTGTTCCATCGTCATTACAAGGCCCTGAACGTTACAATTAACTATCATTATTGCGTCGGATTCGAAAATCTAGACTCACAGGAGAACGACCATAAGGTGCCCGCGGCAACAATAGACCCTTGGAGACAAGTCGGCTGGAGGCCGATGTATTGAATCTCGACGCAATTTGAGTGTTCCATCGGCATTAGGAGGCCATGAACGCAACAGTTAACAATCATTTTAGCGTCGGATTCGAAAATCTACTAACAGGAGAAGGATCATATGGTACACGAGACTGCAATATCCCCTTGGATACAAGTCGAATGGAGGTCGATGTATTGACTCTCGACGCAATTTGAGTGTTCCATCGTCTTTAGGAGTCCCTGAACGTTACAATTAACTATCATTTATGCGTCGGATTCGAAAATCTACTCACAGGAGAAGTTCATACGGTGCCTGAGGCAGCAATAGACCCTTGGAGACAAGTCGGCTGGAAACCGAAGTATTGAATCTCAACGCAATTTGAGTGTTCCATCGTCATTAGGAGGCCCTGAACGTTACAATTAACAATCATTTTAGCGTCGGATTCGAAAATCTACTCACAGGAGAAGTTCATACGGTGCTCGAGACAGCAATATACCCCTTGGAGACAAATCGACTGGAGGCCGATGTAATGAATATCGACGCAATTTGAGTGTTCCATCGTCATTAGGTCGCCCTGAACGTTATAATGAACTATCAGTTTTGCGTCGGATTCGAAAATCTAGACATACAAGAGAACGACCATAAGATGCCCGAGGCAGCATTAGACCCTTGGAGACAAGTCGGCTGGAGGACGATGTATTGGATCGCGACGCAATTTGAGTGTTCCATCGTCATTAGGAGGCCCCGAATGTTACAATTAACTATCATTTTTGCGTCGGATTCGATAATCTAGACTCACAGGAGAAGGATCATATGGTGCCGGAGACAGCAATATCCCCTTGGAGACAAGTCCGCTGGAGGCCGATGTATTGAATCTCGACGCAATTTGAGTATTCCATCGTCATTAGGAGGCACTGAACCTTACAATTAACTATCAGTTTCGCGTCGGATTCGAAAATCTAGACTCACAGGAGACGGACCACATGGAGCCCGAGGCAGCAATATCCCCTTGTAGACAAGTCGGCTGAAGGAAGATGTATTGACTCTCGACGCAATTTGAGTGTTCCATCGTCATTAAAAGGGCCCTGAGCATTACATTTAACTATCAGTTTTGCATGGGATTCTAAAATCTAGACTCACAGGAGAACAACCATACGGTGCCCGAGGCAGCAAAAGACCCTTGGAGACCAGTCGGCTGGAGGACGATGTATTGAATCTCGACGCAATTTGAGAGTTCCATCGTCATTAGGAGGCCCTGAACGTTACAATGAACTATCATTTTTGCGTCGGATTCGAAATTCTAGACTCACATGAGAGCGAACATAAGAGGCCGGAGGCAGTAATATCCCCATGGAGACAAGTCGGCTGGAGGACGATGTATTGGATCGCGACGCAATTTGAGTGTTCCATCGTCATTAGGAGGCCCTGAATGTTACAATTAACTATCAGTTTTTCGTCGGATTCGAAAATCTAGACTCACAGCAGACAGACCATTTGGTGCCCGAGGCAGCAATATCCCCTTGGAGACAAATCGCCTGGAGGACGATGTATTGAATATCGACGCAACTTGAGTCTTCTATCGACATTAGGAGGCGCTGAACGTTACAATTCACTATCATTTTTGTGTCGGATTCGAAAATCTAGACTCACAGGGGAAGGATCATATTGTGCCCGAGACTGCAATATCCCCTTGGATACAAGTCGGCTGGTGGCCGATGTATTGAATCTCGACGTAATGTGAGTGTTCCATCGGCATTAGGAGGCCCTGAACGTTACAGTTAACTATCATTTTAACGTCGGATTCGAAAATCTAATAACGGGAGAAGGATCATATGGTGCACGAGACTGCAATATCCCCTAGGATACAAGTCGACTGGAGGTCGATGTATTGACTCTCGACGCAATTTGAGTGTTCCATCGTCTTTAGGAATCACTGAACGTTAAAATTAACTATCATTTATGCGTCGGATTCGAAAATCTACTCACAGGAGAAGTTCATACGGTGCCTGAGGCAGCAATAGACCCTTGGAGACAAGTCGGCTGGAAACCGAAGTATTGATCTCAACGCAATTTGAGTGTTCCATCGTCATTAGGAGGCCCTGAACGTTACAATTAACAATCATTTTAGCGTCGGATTCGAAAATCTACTCACAGGAGAAGTTCATACGGTGCTCGAGACAGCAATATACCCCTTGGAGACAAATCGACTGGAGGCCGATGTAGTGAATATCGACGCAATTTGAGTGTTCCATCGTCATTAGGTCGCCCTGAACGTTATAATGAACTATCAGTTTTGCGTCGGATTCGAAAATCTAGACATACAAGAGAACGACCATAAGGTGCCCGAGGCAGCATTAGACCCTTGGAGACAAGTCGGCTGGAGGACGATGTATTGGATCGCGACGCAATTTGAGTGTTCCATCGTCATTAGGAGGCCCTGAATGTTACAATTAACTATCATTTTTGCGTCGGATTCGATAATCTAAACTCACAGGAGAACGACCATAAGGTGCCCGAGGCAGCAACAGACCCTTGGAGGCAAGTCGGCTGGAGGCCGATGTATTGAATCTCGACGCAATTTGAGTGTTCCATCGTCATTACAAGGCCCTGAACGTTACAATTAACTATCATTTTTGCGTCGGATTCGAAAATGTAGACTCACAGGAGAACGACCATAAGGTGCCCGAGGCAGCAATAGACCCTTGGAGACAAGTCGGCTGGAGGTCGATGTATTGAATCTCGACGCAATTTGAGTGTTCCATC
This sequence comes from Schistocerca serialis cubense, assembly GCF_023864345.2. NCBI lineage: Eukaryota > Metazoa > Arthropoda > Insecta > Orthoptera > Acrididae > Schistocerca > Schistocerca serialis. The sequence goes on from NC_064647.1 coordinate 7,706,476, forward strand.
GCCAATAGGAGGCCCTGAACGTTACAATTAACTATGAGTTTTGCGTCGGATTGGAAAACGTAGAATCCCCGGAGACGGACCAAGTGGTGCCCGAGGCAGCGATATCCCCTTGGAGACAAGTCGGCTGGAGGCCGATGTATTGAATCTCGACGCAATTTGAGTGTTCCATCGTCATTAGAAGGCCCTGAACGTTACAATTAACTATCATTTTTGCGTCGGATTCGAAAATCTAGACTCACAGGAGAACGTCCATAAGGTGCCCGAGGCAGCAATAGATCCTTGGAGTCAAGTCGGCTGGAGGACGATGTATTGAATGTCGACGCAATTTGAGAGTTCCATCGTCATTAGGAGACCCTGAACGTTACAATTAACTATCATTTTTGCGTCGGATTCGAAAATCTAGACTCACAGCAGACGGACCATTTGGTGCCCGAGGCAGCAATATCCCCTTGGAGACAAATCGGCTGGAGGACGATGTATTGAATCTCGACGCAATTTGAGTCTTCTATCGTCATTAGGAGGCGCTGAACGTTACAATTCACTATCATTTTTGCGTCGGATTCGAAAATCTAGACTCACAGGAGAAGGATCATATTGTGCCCTAGGCAGCAACAGACCCTTGGAGACAAGTCGGCTGGAGGCCGATGTATTGAATCTCGACGCAATTTGAGTGTTCCATCGTCATTACAAGGCCCTGAACGTTACAATTAACTATCATTTTTGCGTCGGATTCGGAAATCTAGACTCACAGGAGAACGACCATAAGGGTCCCGAGGCAGCAATAGACCCTTGGAGACGAGTCGGCTGGAGGTCGATGTATTGAATCTCGACGCAATTTGAGTGTTCCATCGCCAATAGGAGGCCCTGAACGTTACAATTAACTATGAGTTTTGCGTCGGATTCGAAAACGTAGAATCACCGGAGACGGACCATGTGGTTCCCGAGGCAGCGATATCCCCTTGGAGACAAGTCTGCTGGAGGCCGATGTATTGAATCTCGACGCAATTTGAGTGTTCCATCGTCATTAGAAGGCCCTGAACGTTACAATTAACTATCATTTTTGCGTCGGATTCGAAAATCTAGACTCACAGGAGAACGACCATAAGGTGCCCGAGGCAGCAATACACCCTTGGAGACAAGTCGGCTGGAGGACGATGTATTGAATCTCGACGCAATTAGAGAGTTCCATCGTCATTAGGTGGCCCTGAACGTTACAATTAACTATCATTTTTGCGTCGGATTCGAAAATGTAGACATACAAGAGAACGACCATAAAGTGCCCGAGGCGCCAATAGACCCTTGCAGACAAGTCGGCTGTAGGACGATGTATTAATCGCGACGCAATTTGAGTGTTCCATCGTCATTAGGAGGCCCTGAATGTTACAATTAACTATCAGTTTTTCGTCGGATTCGAAAGTCTAGACTCACAGCAGACAGACCATTTGGTGCCCGAGGCAGCAATATCCCCTTGGAGACAAATCGGCTGGACGTCGATGTATTGAATCTCGACGCATTTTGAGTCTTCTTTCGTCATTAGGAGGAGCTGAACGTTACAATGCACTATCATTTTTGCGTCGGATTCGAAAATCTAGACTCACAGGAGAAGGATCATATTGTGCCCGAGGCAGCAACAGACCCTTGGAGACAAGTCGGGTGGAGGCCGATGTATTGAATCTCGACGCAATTTGAGTGTTCCATCGTCATTAGGAGGCATTGAACGTTACAATTAACTATCAGTTTTTCGTCGGATTCGAAAATCTAGACTCACAGGAGAACGATCACAAGGTGCCCGTGGCAGCTATTGACCCTTGGAGACAAGTCGGTTGGAGGACGATGTATTGGATCGCGACGCAATTTGAGAGTTCCATCGTCATTAGGAGGTCCTGAACGTTACAATTAACTATCAGTTTTTCGTCGGATTCGAAAATCTAAACTCACAGGAGAACGACCATAAGGTGCCCGATGCAGCAATATCCCCTTGGAGACAAGTCGGCTGGAGGTCGATGTATTGAATCTCGACGCAATTTGAGAGTTCCATCGTCAGTAGGAGGCCCTGAACGTTACAATTAACTATCATTTTTGCATCGGATTCGAAAATCTAGACTTACAAGAGAACGACCATATAGTGCCCGAGGCAGCAATAGACCCTTGGAGACAAGTCGGCTGTAGGACGATGTATTAAATCGCGACGCAATTTGAGTGTTCCATCGTCATTAGGAGGCCCTGAATGTTACAATTAACTATCAGTTTTTCGTCGGATTCGAAAATCTAGACTCACAGCAGACGGACCATTTGGTGCCCGAGGCAGCAATATCCCCTTGGAGACAAATCGGCTGGAGGACGATGTATTGAATCTCGACGCAATTTGAGTCTTCTATCGTCATTAGGAGGCGCTGAACGTTACAATTCACTATCATTTTTGCGTCGGATTCGAAAATCTAGACTCACAGGAGAAGGATCATATTGTGCCCGAGACAGCAATATCCCCTTGGAGACAAGTCGGCTGGAGGCCGATGTATTGAATCTCGACGCAATTTGAGTGTTCCATCGTCATTAGGAGGCCCTGAACGTTACAATTAACTATCAATTTCGCGTCGGATTCGAAAATCTAGACTCACAGGAGACGGACCACATTGAGCCCGAGGCAGCATTATCCCCTTGGAGACAAGTCGGCTGGAGGTCGATGTATTGAATCTCGACGCAATTTGAGTGTTCCATCGCCAATAGGAGGCCCTGAACGTTACAATTAACTATGAGTTTTGCGTTCGAAAACGTAGAATCACCGGAGACGGACCATGTGGTGCCCGAGGCAGCGATATCCCCTTGGAGACAAGTCGGCTGGAAGTCGATGTATTGAATCTCGACTCTATTTGAGTGTTCCATCGTCATTAGGTGGCCCTGAACGTTACAATTAACAATCAGTTTTGCGTCGGTTTCGAAAATCTAGACTCACAGCAGAACGATCAGAAGGTGCCCGTGGCAGCTATTGACCCTTGGAGACAAGTCGGTTGGAGGACGATGTATTGGATCGCGACGCAAAATGAGTGTTCCATCGTCATTAGGATGCCCTGAATGTTACAATTAACTATCAGTTTTTCGTCGGATTCGAAAATCTGAACTCACAGGAGAACGATCATAAGGTGCCCGATGCAGCAATATCCCCTTGGAGACAGGTCGGCTGGAGGTCGATGTATTGAATCTCGACGCAATTTGAGTGTTCCATCGCCAATAGGAGGCCCTGAACGTTACAATTAACTATGAGCTTTGCGTTCGAAAACGTAGAATCACCGGAGACGGACCATGTGGTGCCCGAGGCAGCGATATCCCCTTGGAGACAAGTCGGCTGGAGGCCGATGTATTGAATCTCGACGCAATTTGAGTGTTCCATCGTCATTAGAAGGCCCTGAACGTTACAATTAACTATCATTTTTGCGTCGGATTCGAAAAACTAGACTCACAGGAGAACGACCATAAGGTGCCCGAGGCAGCAATAGACCCTTGGAGACAAGTCGGCTGGAGGACGATGTATTGAATCTCGACGCAATTTGAGAGTTCCATCGTCATTAGGAGGCCCTGAACGTTACAATTAACTATCATTTTTGCGTCGGATTCGAAAATCTAGACTTACAAGAGAACGACCATAAGGTGCCCGAGGCAGCATTAGACCCTTGGAAACAAGTCGGCTGGAGGACGATGTATAGAATCTCGACGCAATTTGAGAGTTCTATCGTCATCAGGAGGCGCTGAACGTTACATTTCACTATCATTTTTGCGTCGGATTCGAAAATCTAGACTCACAGGAGAAGGATCATATGGTGCCCGAGACAGCAATATCCCCCTGGAGACAAGTCCGCTGGAGGCCGGTGTATTGAATCTCGACGCAATTTGAGTGTTCCATCGTCCTTAGGAGGCCCTGAACCTTACAATTAACTATCAGTTTGGCGTCGGATTCGAAAATCTAAACTCACAGGAGAACGACCATAACGTGCCCGAGGCAGCAACAGACCCTTGGAGACAAGTCGGCTGGAGGCCGATGTATTGAATCTCGACGCAATTTGAGTGTTCCATCGTTATTAGGAGGCCCTAAACGTTACAAATAACTATCATTTTTGCGTCGGATTCGATAATGTAAACTCACAGGATAACGACCATAAGGTGCCCGAGGCAGCAACAGACCCTTGGAGACAAGTCGGCTGGAGGCCGATGTATTGAATCTCGACGCAATTTGAGAGTTCCATCGTCATTACAAGGCCCTAAACGTTACAATTAACTATCATTTTTGCGTCGGATTCGAAAATCTAGACTCACAGGAGAACGACCATAAGGTGCCCGAGGCAGCAATAGACCCTTGGAGACAAGTCGGCTGGAGGTCGATGTATTGAATCTCGACGCAATTTGAGTGTTCCATCGCCAATAGGAGGACCTGAACGTTACAATTAACTATCAGTTTTTCGTCGGATTCGAAAATGTAGACTCACAGCAGACGGACCATTTGGAGACCGAGGCAGCAATATCCCCTTAGAGATAAATCGGCTGGAAGACGATGTATTGAATCTCGACGCAATTTGAGTCTTCTATCGTCATTAGGAGGCGCTGAATGTTACAATTCACTATCATTTTGGCGTCGGATTCGAAAATCTAGACTCACAGGAGAAGGATCATATTGTGCCCGAAACAGCAATATCCCCTTGGAGACAAGTCGGCTGGAGGCCGATGTATTGAATCTCGACACAATTTGAGTGTTCCATCGTCATTAGGATTCCCTAAACGTTACAATTAACTATCATTTTTGCGTCGGATTCGATAATCCAAACTCACTGGAGAACGACCATAAGGTGCCCGAGGCAGCAATAGACCCTTGGAGGCAAGTCGGCTGGAAACCGATGTATTGATTCTTGACGCAATTTGAGAGTTCCATCGTCATTAGGAGGCCCTGAACGTTACAATTAACAATCATTTTAGCGCCGGATTCGAAAATCTACTCTCAGGAGAAGTTCATACGGTGCTCGAGACAGCAATATACCCCTTGGAGACTAATCGACTGGAGGCCGATGTATTGAATATCAACGCAATTTGAGTGTTCCATCGTCATTAGGTCGCCCTGAACGTTATAAAGAACTATCAGTTTTGCGTAGGATTCGAAAATCTAGACTTACAAGAGAACGACCATAAGGTGCCCGAGGCAGCATTAGAGCCTTGGAGACAAGTCGGCTGGAGGACGATGTATTGGATCGCGACGCAATTTGAGCGTTCCATCGTCATTAGGACACGCTGAATGTTACAATTAACTATCAGTTTTTCGTCGGATTCGAAAATCTAGACTCACAGCAGACGGACCACTTGGTGCCCGAGGCAGCAATATCCCCTTGGAGACAAATCGGCTGGAGGACGATGTATTGAATCTCGACGCAATTTGAGTCTTCTATCGACATTATGAGGCGCTGAACGCTACAAATCACTATCATTTTAGCGTCGGATTCGAAAATCTACTAACAGGAGAAGGATCATATGGTGCACGAGACTGAAATATCCCCTTGGATACAAGTCGACTGGAGGTCGATGTATTGACTCTCGACGCAATTTGAGTGTTCCATCGTCTTTAGGATTCCCTGAACGTTACAATTAACTATCATTTATGCGTCGGATTCGAAAATCTAGACTCACAGGAGAACGACCATAAGGTGCCCGAGGCACCAATAGACCCTTGGAGACAAGTCGGCTGGAAACCGATGTATTGATTCTTGACGCAATTTGAGTGTTCCATCGTCATTAGGAGGCCCTGAACGTTACAATTAACAATCATTTTAGCGTCGGATTCGAAAATCTGCTCACAGGAGAAGCTCATACGGTGCTCGAGACAGCAATATCCCCTTGGAGACAAGTCCGCTGGAGGCCGATGTATTGAATCTCGACGCAATTTGAGTGTTCCATCGTCATTAGTAGGCCCTGAACCTTACAATTAACTATCAGTTTCGCGTCGGATTCGAAAATCTAAACTCACAGGAGAACGACCATAAGGTGCCCGAGGCAGCAACAGACCATTGGAGACAAATCAGCTGGAGGAGGATGTATTGAATCTCGACGCAATTTGAGAGTTCTATCGTCATCAGGACGCGCTGAACGTTACTATTCACTATCATTTTTGCGTCGGATTCGAAAATCTAGACTAACAGGAGAAGGATCATATGGTGCCCGAAACAGCAATATCCCATTGGAGACAAGTCCGCTGGAGGCCGATGTATTGAATCTCGACGCAATTTGAGTGTTCCATCGTCATTAGGAGGCCCTGAACCTTACAATTAACTATCAGTTTGGCGTCGGATTCGAAAATCTAAACTCACAGGAGAACGACCATAAGGTGCCCGAGGCAGCAACAGACCCTTGGTGACAAGTCGGCTGGAGGCCGATGTATTGAATATCGACGCAATTTGAGTGTTCCATCGTCATTAGGTCGCCCTGAACGTTATAAAGAACTATCAGTTTTGCGTAGGATTCGAAAATCTAGACTTACAATAGAACGACGTTAGGTGCCCGAGGCAGCATTAGACCCTTGGAGACAAGTCGGCTGGAGGACGATGTATTGGATCGCGACGCAATTTGAGCGTTCCATCGTCATTAGGAGGCGCTGAATGTTACAATTAACTATCAGTTTTTCGTCGGATTCGAAAATCTAGACTCACGGCAGACGGACCATTTGGTGCCCGAGGCAGCAATATCCCATTGGAGACAAATCGGCTGGAGGACGATGTATTGAATCTCGACGCAATTTGAGTGTTCCATCGTCATTAGGAGGCCCTGAACGTTACAATTAACTATCAGTTTCGCGTCGGATTCGAAAATCTAGACTCACAGGAGACGGACCACATGGAGCCCGAGGCAGCAATATCCCCTTGGAGACAAGTCGGCTGGTGGTCGATGTATTGAATCTCCACTCAACTTGAGTTTTCCATCGTCATTAGGTGGCCCTGAACGTTACAATTAACAATCAGTTTTGCGTCGGGTTCGAAAATCTAGACTCACAGCAGAACGATCACAAGGTGCCCGTGGCAGCTATTGACCCTTGGAGACAAGTCGGTTGGAGGACGATGTATTGGATCGCGACGGAAAATGAGTGTTCCATCGTCATTAGGAGGCCCTGAATGTTACAATTAACTATCATTTTTGCGTCGGATTCGATAATCTAAACTCACAGGAGAACGACCATAAGGTGCCCGAGGCAGCAATATCCCCTTGGAGACATATCGGCTGGAGGACGATATATTGAGTCTCGACGCAATTTGAGTCTTCTATCGTCGTTAGGAGGCGCTGAACGTTACAATTCACTATCATTTTTGCGTCGGATTCGAAAATATACACTCACAATAGAAGGATCATATTGTGCCCGAGACAGCAATATCCCCTTGGAGACAAGTCGGCTGGAGGCCGATGTATTGATTCTCGAAGCAATTTGAGTGTTCCATCGTCATTAGGAGGCCCTGAACGTTACAATTAACTATCAGTTTCGCGTCGGATTCGAAAATCTAGACTCACAGAAGACGGACCACGTGGAGCCCGAGGCAGCAATATCCCCTTGGAGACAAGTCGGCTGGAGGCCGATGTATTGAATCTCGACGCAATTTGAGTGTTCCATCGTCATTAGGAGGCCCTAAACGTTACAATTGACTATCATTTTAGCGTTGGATTCGAAAATCTACTCACAGGAGAAGTTCATACGGTGCTCGAGACAGCAATATACCCCTTGGAGACTAATCGACTGGAGGCCGATGTATTGAATATCGACGCAATTTGAGTGTTCCATCGTCATTCGGTCGCCCTGAACGTTATAAAGAACTATCAGTTTTGCGTAGGATTCGAAAATCTAGACTTACAAGAGAACGACGTTAGGTGCCCGAGGCAGCATTAGACCCTTGGAGACAAGTCGCCTGGAGGACGATGTATTGGATCGCGACGCAATTTGAGCGTTCCATCGTCATTAGGAGGCGCTGAATGTTACAATTAACTATCAGTTTTTCGTCGGATTCGAAAATCTAGACTCATAGCAGACGGACCATTTGGTGCCCGAGGCAGCAATATCCCCTTGGAGACAAATCGGCTGGAGGACGATGTATTGAATCTCGACGCAATTTGAGTCTTCTATCGTCATTATGAGGCGCTGAACGCTACAATTCACTATCATATTTGCGTCGGATTCGAAAATCTAGACTCACAGGAGAAGGATCATATTGTGCCCGAGACAGCAATATCCCCTTGGAAACAAGTCGGCTGGAGGCTGATGTATTGAATCTCGACGCAATTTGAGTGTTCCATCGTCATTAGGAGGCCCTGAACGTTACAATTAACTATCAGTTTCGCGTCGGATTCGAAAATCTAGACTCACAGGAGACGGACCACATGGAGCCCGAGGCAGCAATATCCCCTTGGAGACAAGTCGGCTGGAGGTCGATGTATTGAATCGCGACTCTATTTGAGTGTTCCATCGTCATTAGGTGGCCCTGAACTTTTCAATTAACAATCAGTTTTGCGTCGGTTCCGAAAATCTAGACTCACAGCAGAACGATCACAAGGTGCCCGTGGCAGCTATTGACCCTTGGAGACAAGTCGGTTGGAGGAATATGTATTGGATCGCGACGCAAAATGAGTGTTCCATCGTCATTAGGATGCCCTGAATGTTACAATTAACTATCAGTTTTTCGTCGGATTCGAAAATCTAAACTCACAGGAGAACGACCATAAGGTGCCCGATGCAGCAATATCCCCTTGGAGACAAGTCGGCTGGAGGTCGATGTATTGATTATCGACGCAATTTGAGTGCTCCATCGCCAATAGGAGGCCCTGAACGTTACAATTAACTATGAGTTTTGCGTTCGAAAACGTAGAATCACCGGAGACGGACCATGTGGTGCCCGAGGCAGCGATATCCCCTTGGAGACAAGTCGGCTGGAGGTCGATGTATTGAATCTCGACTCTATTTGAGTGTTCCATCGGCATTAGGTGGCCCTGAACGTTACAATTAACAATCAGTTTGCGTCGGTTTCGAAAATCTAGACTCACAGCAGAACGATCACAAGGTGCCCGTGGCAGCTATTGACCCTTGGAGACAAGTCGGTTGGAGGACGATGTATTGGATCGCGACGCAAAATGAGTGTTCCATCGTCATTAGGATGCCCTGAATGTTACAATTAACTATCAGTTTTTCGTCGGATTCGAAAATCTAAACTCACAGGAGAACGATCATAAGGTGCCCGATGCAGCAATATCCCCTTGGAGACAAGTCGGCTGGAGGTCGATGTATTGAATCTCGACGCAATTTGAGTGTTCCATCGCCAATAGGAGGCCCTGAACGTTACAATTAACTATCAGTTTTTCGTCGGATTCGAAAATGTAGACTCACAGAAGACTGACCATTTGGAGCCCGAGGCAGCAATATCCCCTTAGAGACAAATCGGCTGGAAGACGGTGTATTGAATCTCGACGCAATTTGAGTCTTCTATCGTTATTAGGAGGCGCTGAATGTTACAATTCACTATCATTTTGGCGTCGGATTCGAAAATCTAGACTCACAGGAGAAGGATCATATTGTGCCCGAGACAGCAATATCCCCTTGGAGACAAGTCGGCTGGAGGCCGATGTATTGAATCTCGACGCAATTTGAGTGTTCCATCGTCATTAGGATTCCCTAAACGTTACAATTAACTATCATTTTTGCGTCGGATTCGATAATCTAAACTCACAGGAGAACGACCATAAGGTGCCCGAGGCAGCAATAGACCCTTGGAGGCAAGTCGGCTGGAAACCGATGTATTGATTCTTGACGCAATTTGAGTGTTCCATCGTCATTAGGAGGCCCTGAACGTTACAATTAACTATCATTTTAGCGTCGAATTCGAAAATCTACTCACAGGAGAAGTTCATACGGTGCTCGAGACAGCAATATACCCCTTGGAGACTAATCGACTGGAGGCCGATGTATTGAATATCGACGCAATTTGAGTGTTCCATCGTCATTAGGTCGCCCTGAACGTTATAAACAACTATCAGTTTTGCGTAGGATTCGAAAATCTAGACTTACAAGAGAACGACCATAAGGTGCCCGAGGCAGCATTAGACCCTTGGAGACAAGTCGGCTGGAGGACGATGTATAGAATCTCGACGCAATTTGAGAGTTCTATCGTCATCAGGAGGCGCTGAACGTTACTATTCACTATCATTTTTGCGTCGGATTCGAAAATCTAGACTCACAGGAGAAGGATCATATGGTGCCCGAGGCAGCAACAGACCCTTGGAGACAAGTCGGCTGGAGGCCGATGTATTGAATCTCGACGCAATTTGAGAGTTCCATCGTCATTACAAGGCCCTAAACGTTACAATTAACTATCATTTTTGCGTCGGATTCGAAAATCTAGACTCACAGGAGAACGACCATAAGGTGCCCGAGGCAGCAATAGACCCTTGGAGACAAGTCGGCTGGAGGTCGATGTATTGAATCTCGACGCAATTTGAGTGTTCCATCGCGAATAGGAGGCCCTGAACGTTACAATTAACTATCAGTTTTTCGTCGGATTCGAAAATGTAGACTCACAGCAGACGGACCATTTGGAGCCCGAGGCAGCAATATCCCCTTAGAGACAAATCGGCTGGAAGACGATGTATTGAATCTCGACGCAATTTGAGTCTTCTATCGTCATTAGGAGGCGCTGAATGTTACAATTCACTATCATATTGGCGTCGGATTCGAAAATCTAGACTCACAGGAGAAGGATCATATTGTGCCCGAGACAGCAATATCCCCTTGGAGACAAGTCGGCTGGAGGCCGATGTATTGAATCTCGACGCAATTTGAGTGTTCCATCGTCATTAGGATACCCTAAACGTTACAATTAACTATCATTTTTGCGTCGGATTCGATAATCTAAACTCACAGGAGAACGACCATATGGTGCCCGAGGCAGCAATAGACCCTTGGAGGCAAGTCGGCTGGAAACCGATGTATTGATTCTTGACGCAATTTGAGTGTTCCATCGTCATTAGGAGGCCCTGAACGTTACAATTAACTATCATTTTAGCGTCGAATTCGAAAATCTACTCACAGGAGAAGTTCATACGGTGCTCGAGACAGCAATATACCCCTTGGAGACTAATCGACTGGAGGCCGATGTATTGAATATCGACGCAATTTGAGTGTTCCATCGTCATTAGGTCGCCCTGAACGTTATAAAGAACTATCAGTTTTGCGTAGGATTCGAAAATCTAGACTTACAAGAGAACGACCATAAGGTGCCCGAGGCAGCATTAGACCCTTGGAGACAAGTCGGCTGGAGGACGATGTATTGGATCGCGACGCAATTTGAGCGTTCCATCGTCATTAGGACGCGCTGAATGTTACAATTAACTATCAGTTTTTTGTCGGATTCGAAAATCTAGACTCACAGCAGACGGAACATTTGGTGCCCGAGGCAGCAATATCCCCTTGGAGACAAATCGGCTGGAGGACGATGTATTGAATCTCGACGCAATTTGAGTCTTCAATCGTCATTATGAGGCGCTGAACGCTACATCTCACTATCATTTTAGCGTCGGATTCGAAAATCTACTAACAGGAGAAGGATCATATGGTGCACGAGACTGAAATATCCCCTTGGATACAAGTCGACTGGAGGTCGATGTATTGACTCTCGACGCAATTTGAGTGTTCCATCGTCTTTAGGATTCACTGAACGTTACAATTAACTATCATTTATGCGTCGGATTCGAAAATCTAGACTCACAGGAGAACGACCATAAGGTGCCCGAGGCACCAATAGACCCTTGGAGACAAGTCGGCTGGAAACCAATGTATTGATTCTTGACGCAATTTGAGTGTTCCATCGTCATTAGGAGGCCCTGAACGTTACAATTAACAAATCATTTTAGCGTCGGATTCGAAAATCTACTCACAGGAGAAGTTCATACGGTGCTCGAGACAGCAATATCCCCTTGGAGACAAATCCGCTGGAGGCCGATGTATTGAATCTCGACGCAATTTGAGTGTTCCATCGTCATTAGGTCGCCCTGAACGTTATAAAGAACTATCAGTTTTGCGTAGGATTTGAAAATCTAGACTTACAAGAGAACGACGTTAGGTGCCCGAGGCAGCATTAGACCCTTGGAGACAAGTCGGCTGGAGGACGATGTATTGGATCGCGACGCAATTTGAGCGTTCCATCGTCATTAGGACGCGCTGAATGTTACAATTAACTATCAGTTTTTCGTCGGATTCGAAAATCTAGACTCACAGCAGACGGACCATTTGGTGCCCGAGGCAGCAATATCCCCTTGGAGACAAATCGGCTGGAGGACGATGTATTGAATCTCGACGCAATTTGAGTCTTCTATCGTCATTATGAGGCGCTGAACGCTACAATTCACTATCATTTTTTCGTCGGATTCGAAAATCTAGACTCACAGGAGAAGGATCATATTGTGCCCGAGACAGCAATATCCCCTTGGAGACAAGTCGGCTGGAGCGGATGTATTGAAACTCGACGCAATTTAAGTGTTCCATCGTCATTAGGAGGCCCTAAACGTTACAATTAACTATCATTTTTGCGTCGGATTCGATAATCTAAACTCAGAGGAGAACGACCATAAGGAGCCCGAGGCAGCAATAGACCCTTGGAGACGAGTCGGCTGGAAACCGATGTATTGATTCTTGACGCAATTTGAGTGTTCCATCGTCATTAGGAGGCCCTGAACGTTACAATTAACAATCAGTTTTGCGTCGGGTTCGAAAATCTAGACTCACAGCAGAACGATCACAAGGTGCACGTGGCAGCTATTGACCCTTGAGGACAAGTCGGTTGGAGGACGATGTATTGGTTCGCGACGCAAAATGAGTGTTCCATCGTCATTAGGAGGCCCTGAATGTTACAATTAACTATCATTTTTGCGTCGGATTCGATAATCTAAACTCACAGGAGAACGACCGTAAGGTGCCCGAGGCAGCAATATCCCCTTGGAGACATATCGGCTGGAGGACGATGTATTGAATCTCGACGCATTTTGAGTCTTCTATCGTCATTAGGAGGCGCTGAACGTTACAATTCACTATCATTTTTGCGTCGGATTCGAAAATCTACACTCACAATAGAAGGATCATATTGTGCCCGAGACAGCAATATCCCCTAGGAGACAAGTCGGCTGGAGGCCGATGTATTGATTCTCGACGCAATTTGAGTGTTCCATCGTCATTAGGAGGCCCTGAACGGTACAATTAACTATCAGTTTCGCGTCGGATTCGAAAATCTAGACTCACAGGAGACGGACCTCGTGGAGCCCGAGGCAGCAATATCCCCTTGGAGACAAGTCGGCTGGAGGCCGATGTATTGAATCTCGACGCAATTTGAGTGTTCCATCGTCATTAGGAGGCCCTAAACGTTACAATTGACTATCATTTTTGCGTCGGATTCGATAATCTAAACTCACAGGAGAACGACCATAAGGTGCCCGAGGCAGCAACAGACCCTTGGAGACAAGTCGGCTGGAGGCCGATTTATTGAATCTCGATGCAATTTGAGTGTTCCATCGTCATTACAAGGCCCTGAACGTTACAATTAACTATCATTTTTGCGTCGGATTCGAAAATCTAGACTCACAGGAGAACGACCATAAGGTGCCCGAGGCAGCAATAGACCCTTGGAGACAAGTCGGCTAGAGGTTCGATGTATTGAATCTCGACGCAATTTGAGTGTTCCATCGCCAATAGGAGGCCCTGAACGTTACAATTAACTATGAGTTTTGCGTCGGATTCGAAAACGTAGAATCACCGGAGATGGACCATGTGGTGCCCGAGGCAGCGATATCCCCTTGGAGACAAGTCGGCTGGAGGCCGATGTATTGAATCTCGACGCAATTTGAGTGTTCCATCGTCATTAGAAGGCCCTGAACGTTACAATTAACTATCATTTTTGCGTCGGATACGAAAATCTAGACTCACAGGAGAACGACCATAAGGTGCCCGTGGCAGCAATAGACCCTTGGAGACAAGTCGGTTGGAGGACGATGTATTGGATCGCGACGCAAAATGAGTGTTCCATCGTCATTAGGAGGCCCTGAACGTTACAATTTACTATCATTTTTGCGTCGGATTCGAAAATCTAGACTTACAAGAGAACGACAATAATGTGCCCAAGGCAGCATTAGACCCTTGGAGACAAGTCTGCTGGAGGACGATGTATTGGATCGCGACGCAATTTGAGTGTTCCATCGTCATTAGGAGGCCCTGAATGTTACAATTAACTATCATTTTTGCGTCGGATTCGAAAATCTAGACTCACAGCAGACGGACCATTTGGTGACCGAGGCAACAATATCCCCTTGGAGACAAATCGGCTGGAGGACGATGTATTGAATCTCGACGCAATTTGAGTCTTCTATCGTCATTAGGAGGCGCTGAACGTTACAATTCACTATCATTTTTGGGTCGGATTCGAAAATCTAGACTCACAGGAGAAGGATCATATTGTGCCCGAGACAGATATATCCCCTTGGAGACAAGTCGCCTGGAGGACGATGTATTGTATCTCGACGCAATTTGAGTGTCCCATCGTCATTAGGAGGCCCTAAACGTTACAATTAACTATCATTTTTGCGTCGGATTCCATAATCTAAACTCACAGGAGAACGACCATAAGGTGCCCAAGGCAGCAACAGACCCTTGGAGACAAGTCGGCTGGAGGCCGATGTATTGAATCTCGACGCAATTTGAGTGTTCCATCGTCATTACAAGGCCCTGAACGTTACAATTAACTATCATTTATGCGTCGGATTCGAAAATCTAGACTCACAGGAGAACGACCATAAGGTGCCCGAGGTAGCGATAGACCCTTGGAGACAAGTCGGCTGGAGGCCGATGTATTGAATCTCGACGCAATATGAGTGTTCCATCGGCATTAGGAGGCCCTGAACGTTACAGTTAACTACCATTTTAGCGTCGGATTCGAAAATCTACTAACAGGAGAAGGATCATATGGTGCATGAGACTGCAATATCCCCTTGGATACAAGTCGACTGGAGGTCGATGTATTGACTCTCGACGCAATTTGAGTTTTCCATTGCCAATAGGAGGCCCTGAACGTTACAATTAACTATCATTTTTGCGTCGGATTCAAAAATCTAGACTCACTGGAGAACGACCATAAGGTGCCCGAGGCAGCAATAGACCCTTGGAGACAAGTAGGCTGGAGGCCGATGTATTGAATCTCGACGCAATTTGAGTGTTCCATCGTCATTACAAGGCCTTGAACGTTACAATTAACTATCATTTTTGCGTCGGATTCGAAAATCTAGACTCACAGGAGAACGACCATAATGTGCCCGAGGCAGCAATAGACCCTTGGAGACAAGTCGGCTGGAGGTCGATGTATTGAATCACGACGCAATTTGAGTGTTCCATCGCCAATAGGAGGCCCTGAACGTTACAATTAACTATCAGTTTTGCGTCGGATTCGAAAACGTAGAATCACCGGAGACGGACCATGTGGTGCCCGAGGCAGCGATGTCCCCTTGGAGACAAGTCGGCTGGAGGCCGATGTATTGAATCTCGACGCAATTTGAGTGTTCCATCGTCATTAGAAGGCCCTGAACGTTACAATTAACTATCATTTTTGCGTCGGATTCGAAATTTTAGACTCACAGGAGAACGACCATAAGGTGCCCGAGGCAGCAACAGACCCATGGAGACAAGTCGGCTGGAGGACGATGTATTGAATCTCGACGCAATTTGAGAGTTCCATCGTCATTAGGAAGCCCTGAACGTTACAATTAACAATCATTTTCGCGTCGGATTCGAAAATCTAGACTCACATGAGAGCGAACATAAGAGGCCGGAGGCAGTAATATCCCCATGGGGACAAGTCGGCTGGAGGACGATGTATTAAATCTCGACGCAATTTGAGTGTCCCATCGTCATTAGCAAGCCCTGAACGTTACAATTAACAATCATTTTTGCGTCGGATTCGATAATCTAAACTCACAAGAGAACGACCATAAGGTGCCTGAAGCAGCAACAGACCCTTGGAGACAAGTCGGCTGGAGGCCGATGTATTGAATCTCGACGCAATTAGAGTGTTCCATCGTCATTAGGAGGCCATGAACGTTACAATTAACTATCAGTTTCGCGTCGGATTCGAAAATCTAGACTCACAGGAGACGGACCACGTGGAGCCCGAGGCAGCAATATCCCCTTGGAGACAAGTGGGCTGGAGGTCGATGTATTGACTCTCGACGCAATTTGAGTGTTCCATCGTCATTAAGAGGCCCTGAGCATTACATTTAACTATCAGTTTTGCGTCGGATTCTAAAATGTTGACTCACAGGGGAACGACCATACGGTGCCCGAGGCAGCAATAGACCCTTGGAGACAAATCGGCTGAATGCCGATGTATTGAATCTCGAGGCAATTTGAGTGTTCCATCGTCATTAGGAAGCCCTGAACGTTACAATTAACCATCAGTTACGCGTCGGACTCGAAAATCTAGACTCACAAGAGAGCGAACATAAGAGGCCGGGGGCAGTAATATCCCCATGGAGACAAGTCGGCTGGAGGACGATGTATTGAATCTCGACGCAATTTGAGTGTCCCATCGTCATTAGGAGGCCCTAAACGTTACAATTAACTATCATCTTTGCGTCGGATTCGATAATCTAAACTCACAGGAGAACGACCATAAGGTGCCCGAGGCAGCAACAGACCCTTGGAGACAAGTCGGCTGGAGGCCGATGTATTGAATCTCGACGCAATTTGAGTGTTCCATCGTCATTAGGAGGCCCTAAACGTTACAATTATCCATCATTTTTGCGTCGGATTCGATAATCTAAACTCACAGGAGAACGACCATAAGGTGCCCGAGGCAGCAACAGACCCTTGGAGACAAGTCGGCTGGAGGCCGATGTATTGAATCTCGACGCAATTTGAGTGTTCCATCGTCATTACAAGGCCCTGAACGTTACAATTAACTATCATTTTTGCGTCGGATTCGAAAATCTAGACTCACAGGAGAACGACCATAAGGTGCCCGAGGCAGCAACAGACCCTTGGAGACAAGTCGGCTGGAGGTCGATGTATTGAATCTCGACGCAATTTGAGTGTTCCATCGCCAATAGGAGGCCCTGAACGTTACAATTAACTATGAGTTTTGCGTCGGATTCGAAAACGTAGAATCACCGGAGATGGACCATGTGGTGCCCGAGGCAGCGATATCCCCTTGGAGACAAGTCGGCTGGAGGCCGATGTATTGAATCTCGACGCAATTTGAGTGTTCCATCGTCATTAGAAGGCCCTGAACGATACAATTAACTATCATTTTTGCGTCGGATTCGAAAATCTAGACTCACAGGAGAACGACCATAAGGTGCCCGAGGCAGCAATAGACCCTTGGGGACAAGTCGTCTGGAGGACGATGTATTGAATCTCGACGCAATTTGAGAGTTCCATGGTCATTAGGAGGCCCTGAACGTTACAATTAACTATCATTTTTGCGTCGGATTCGAAAATCTAGACTTACAAGAGAACGACCATAATGTCGCCGAGGCAGCATTAGACCCATGGAGACAAGTCGGCTGGCGGACGATGTATTGGATCGCGACGTAATTTGAGTGTTCCATCGTCATTAGGAGGCCCTGAATGTTACAATTAACTATCATTTTTGCGTCGGATTCGAAAATCTAGACTCACAGCATACGGACCATTTGGTGCCCGATGCAGCAATATCCCCTTGGAGACAAATCGGCTGGAGGACGATGTATTGAATCTCGACGCAATAGGAGTCTTCTATCGTCATTAGGAGGCACTGAACGTTACAATTCACTATCATTTTTGGGTCGGATTCTAAAATCTAGACTCACAGGAGAAGGATCATATTGTGCCCGAGACAGCAATATCCCCTTGGAGACAAGTCGGCTGGAGGACGATGTATTGAATCTCGACACAATTTGAGTGTCCCATCGTCATTAGGAGGCCCTAAACGTTACAATTAACTATCATTTTTGCGTCGGATTCGATAATCTAAACTCACAGGAGAACGACCATAAGGTGCCTGAGGCAGCAACAGAACCTTGGAGACAAGTCGGCTGGTGGCCGATGTATTGAATCTCGACGCAATTTAAGAGTTCCATCGTCATTACAAGGCAGTTAACGTTACAATTAACTATCATTTTTGCGTCGGATTCGAAAATCTAGACTCACAGGAGAACGACCATAAGGTGCCCGAGGCAGCAATAGACCCTTGGAGACAAGTCGGCTGGAGGCCGATGTATTGAATCTCGACGCAATATGAGTGTTCCATCGGCATTAGGAGGCCCTGAATGTTAAAGTTAACTATCATTTTAGCGTCGGATTCGAAAATCTACTTACAGGAGAAGGATCATAAGGTGCACGAGACTGCAATATCCCCTTGGATACAAGTCGACTGGAGGTTGATGTATTGACTCTCGACGCAATTTGAGTGTTCCATCGCCAATAGGAGGCCCTGAACGTTACAATTAACTATCATTTTTGCGTCGGATTCGTAAATCTAGACTCATTGGAGAACGACCATAAGGTGCCCGAAGCAGCAATAGACCCTTCGAGACAAGTCGGCTGGAGGTCGATGTATTGAATCTCGACGCAATTTGAGTGTTCCATCGGCATTAGGAGGCCCTGAACGTTACAGTTAACTATCATTTTAGCGTCGGATTCTAAAATCTACTAACAGGAGAAGGATCATATGGTGCACGAGACTGCAATATCCCCTTGGATACAAGTCGACTGGAGGTCGATGTATTGACTCTCGACGCAATTTGAGTGTTCCATCGTCTTTAGGAGTCCCTGAACGTTACAATTAACTATCATTTTTGCGTCGGATTCGAAAATCTACACACAGGAGAACGACCATAAGGTGCCCGAGGCAGCAATAGACCCTTGGAGACAAGTCGGCTGGAGGCCGATGTATTGAATCTCGACGCAATTAGAGTGTTCCACCGTCATTACAAGGCCCTGAACGTTACAATTAACTATCATTTTTGCGTCGGATTCGAAAACCTAGAATCACAGGGGAACGACCATAAGGTGCCCGAGGCAGCAATAGACCCTTGGAGACAAGTCGGCTGGAGGTCGATGTATTGAATCTCGACGCAATTTGAGTGTTCCATCGCCAATAGGAGGCCCTGAACGTTACAATTAACTATCATTTTTGCGTCGGATTCGAAAATCTAGACGCACAGGACAACGACCATAAGGTGCCCGAGGCAGCAATAGACCCTTGGGGACAAGTCGTCTGGAGGACGATGTATTGAATCTCGACGCAATTTGAGAGTTCCATCGTCATTAGGAGGCCCTGAACGTTACAATTAAGTATCATTTTTGCGTCGGATTCGAAAATCTAGACTTACAAGAGAACAACCATAATGTCGCCGAGGCAGCATTAGCCCCTGGGAGACAAGTCGGCTGGAGGACGATGTATTGCATCGCGACGCAATTTGAGTGTTCCATCGTCATTAGGAGGCCCTGAATGTTACAATTAACTATCATTTTGGCGTCGGATTCGAAAATCTAGACTCACAGCAGACGGACAATTTGGTGCCCGAGGCAGCAATATCCCCTTGGAGACAAATCGGCTGGAGGACGATGTATTGAATCTCGACGCAATTTGAGTCTTCTATCGTCATTAGGAGGCGCTGAACGTTACAATTCACTATCATTTTTGGGTCGGATTCTAAAATCTAGACTCACAGGAGAAGGATCATATTGTGCCCGAGACAGTAATATCCCCTTGGAGACAAGTCGGCTGGAGGACGATGTATTGAATCTCGACACAATTTGAGTGTCCCATCGTCATTAGGAGGCCCTAAACGTTACAATTAACTATCATTTTTGCGTCGGAATCGATAATCTAAACTCAAAGTGGAACGACCATAAGGTGCCTGAGGCAGCAACAGAACCTTGGAGACAAGTCGGCTGGAGGCCGATGTATTGAATCTCGACGCAATTTGAGAGTTCCATCGTCATTACAAGGCAGTGAACGTTACAATTAACTATCATTTTTGCGTCGGATTCGAAAATCTAGACTCACAGGAGAACGACCATAAGGTGCCCGAGGCAGCAATAGACCCTTGGAGACTAGTCGGCTGGACGAACATGTATTGACTCTCGACGCAATTTGAGTGTTCCATCGTCATTAAGAGGCCCTGAGCATTACATTTAACTATCAGTTTTGCGTCGGATTCTAAAATGTTGACTCACAGGGGAACGACCATACGGTGCCCGAGGCAGCTATTGACCCTTGGAGACAAGTCGGTTGGAGGTCGTTGTATTGGATCGCGACGCAAAATGAGTGTTCCATCGTCATTAGGAGGCCCTGAATGTTACAATTAACTATCATTTTTGCGTCGGATTCGAAAATCTAGACTCACACGAGAGTGAACATAAGATGCCGGAGGCAGTAATATCCCCATGGAGACAAGTCGGCTGGAGGACGATGTATTGTATCTCGACGCAATTTGAGAGTTCCATCGTCATTAGGAAGCCCTGAACGTTACAATTAACTATCATTTTTGCGTCGGATTCGATAATCTAAACTCACAGGAGAACGATTGTAAGGTGCCCGAGGCAGCAACAGACCCTTGGAGACAAGTCGGCTGGAGGCAAATGTATTGAATCTCGACGTAATTTGAGTGTTCCATCGTCATTGGGCGGCCCTAAACGTTACAATTAACTATCAATTTTGCGTCGGATTCGATAATCTAAACTCACAGGGGAACGACCATACGGTGCCCGAGGCAGCTATTGACCCTTTGAGACAAGTCGGTTGGAGGACGTTGTATTGGATCGCGACGCAAAATGAGTGTCCCATCGTCATTCGGAGGCCCTGAATGTTACAATTAACTATCAGTTTTTCGTCGGATTCGATAATCTAAACTCACAGGAGAACGACCATAAGGTGCCCGATGCAGCAATATCCCCTTGGAGACCAGTCCGCTGGAGGACGATGTATTGAATCTCGACGCAATTTGAGTATTCCATCGGCATTAGGAGGCCTTGAACGTTACAGTTAACTTTCATTTTAGCGTCGGATTCGAAAATCTACTAACAGGAGAAGGATCATATGGTGCACGAGACTGCAATATCCCCTTGGATACAAGTCGACTGGAGGTCGATGTATTGACTCTCGACGCAATTTGAGTGTTCCATCGTCATTACAAGGCCCTGAACGTTACAATTAACTATCATTTATGTGTCGGATTCGAAAATCTAGACTCACAGGAGAACGACCATAAGGTGCCCGAGGCAGCAATAGACCCTTGGAGACAAGTCGGCTCGAAAACGATGTATTGATTCTTGACGCAATTTGAGTGTTCCATCGTCATTAGGAGGCCCTGAACGTTACAATTAACTATGAGTTTTGCGTCGGATTCGAAAATCTAGACTCACAGGAGAACGACCATAAGGTGCCCGAGGCAGCAATAGACCCTTGGAGACAAGTCGGCTCGAAAACGATGTATTGATTCTTGACGCAATTTGAGTGTTCCATCGTCATTAGGAGGCCCTGAACGTTACAATTAACTATGAATTTTGCGTCGGATTCGAATATCTAGACTCACAGGAGAACGACCATAAGGTGCCCGAGGCAGCAATAGACCCTTGGAGACAAGTCGGCTGGACGAAGATGTATTGACTCTCGACGCAATTTGATTGTTCCATCGTCATTAGGTCGCCCTGAACGTTATAATGAACTATCAGTTTTGCGTCGGATTCGAAAATCTAGACTTACAAGAGAACGACCATAAGGTGCCCGAGGCAGCATTAGACCCTTAGAGACAAGTCGGCTGGAGGCCGATGTATTGAATCTCGACGCAATTTGAGTGTTCCATCGTCATTAGAAGGCCCTGAACGATACAATTAACCATCATTTTTGCGTCGGATTCGAAAATCTAGACTCACAGGAGACGGACCACATGGAGCCCGAGGCAGCAATATCACCTTGTAGACAAGTCGGCTGGAGGAAGATGTATTGACTCTCGACGCAAAATGAGTGTTCCATCGTCATTGAGAGGCCCTGAGCATTACATTTAACTATCAGTTTTGCGTCGGATTCTAAAATGTTGACTCACTGGGGAACGATCATACGGTGCCCGAGGCAGCAATAGACCCTTGGAGACAAATCGGCTGAATGCCGATGTATTGAATCTCGTGGCAATTTGAGTGTTCCATCGTCATTAGGAAGCCCTGAACGTTACAATTAACAATCAGTTTCGCGTCGGATTCGAAAATCTAGACTCACATGAGAGCGAACATAAGATGCCGGAGGCAGTAATATCCCCATGGAGACAAGTCGGCTGGAGGACGATGTATTGAATCTCGACGCAATTTGAGTGTCCCATCGTCATTAAGAAGCCCTGAACGTTACAATTAACTATCATTTTTGCGTCCGATTCGATAATCTAAACTCACAGGAGAACGATTATAAGGTGCCCGAGGCAGCAACAGACCCTTGGAGACAAGTCGGCTGGAGGCCGATGTATTGAATCTCGACGCAATGTGAGTGTTCCATCGTCATTAGGCGGCCCTAAACATTACAATTAACTATCAATTTTGCGTCGGATACGATAATCTAAACTCACAGGAGAACGACCATAAGGTGCCCGAGGCAGCAACAGACCCTTGGAGATAAGTCGGCTGGAGGCCGATGTATTGAATCTCGACGCAATTTGAGTGTTCCATCGTCATTACAAGGCCCTGAACGTTACAATTAACTATCATTTTTGCGTCGGAATCGAAAATCTAGACTCACACGAGAACGACCATAAGGTGCCCGAGGCAGCAATTGACCCTTGGAGACAAGTCGGCTGGAGGCCGATGTATTGAATCTCGACGCAATTTGAGTGTTCCATCGGCATTAGGAGGCCCTGAACGTTACAATTGACTGTCATTTTTCGTCGGATTCGAAAATCTAGACTTACAAGAGAACGACCATAAGGTGCCCGAGGCAGCAACAGACCCATGGAGACAAGTCTGCTGGAGGCCGATGTATTGAATCTCGACGCAATTTGAGTGTTCCATCGGCATTAGGAGGCCCTGAACGTTACAGTTAACTATCAGTTTCGCGTCGGATTCGAAAATCTAGACTCACAGGAGAACGACCATAAGGTGCCCGGGGCAGCAACAGTCCCTTGGAGAGAAGTCGGCTGGAGGCCGATGTATTGAATCTCGACGCAATTTGAGTGTTCCATCGTAATTACAAGGCCCTGAACGTTACAATTAACTATCATTTATGTGTCGGATTCGAAAATCTAGACTCACAGGAGAACGACCATAAGGTGCCCGAGGCAGCAATAGACCCTTCGAGACAAGTCGGCTCGAAAACGATGTATTGATTCTTGACGCAATTTGAGTGTTCCATCGTCATTATTAGGAGGCCCTGAAGGTTACAATTAACTATGAGTTTGGCGTCGGATTCGAAAATCTAGACTCACAGGAGAACGACCATAAGGTGCCCGAGGCAGCAATAGATCCTTGGAGACAAGTCGGCTGGAGGCCGATGTATTGAATCTCGACGCAATTTGAGTGTTCCATCGGCATTAGGACTATCAGTTTCGCGTCGGATTGAAAAATCCAGACTCACAGGAGACGGACCATTTGGTGCCCCAGGCAGCAATATCCCCTTGGAGACAAATTAGCAGGAGGACGATGTACTGAATCTCGACGCAATTTGAGAGTTCTATCCTCATCAGGAGGCGCTGAACGTTACTATTCACTATCATTTTTGCGTCGGATTCGAAAATCTAGACTCACAGGAGAAGGATCATATGGTGCCCGAGACAGCAATATCCCCTTGGAGACAAGTCCGCTGGAGGCCGATGTATTGAATCTCGACGCAATTTGAGAGTTCCTTCGTCATTAGGAGGCCCTGAACCTTACAATTAACTATCAGTTTTGCGTCGGATTCGAAAATCTAGACTCACAGGAGACGGACCACATGGAGCCCGAGGCAGCAATATCCCCTTGTAGACAAGTCGGCTGGACGAAGATGTATTGACTCTCGACGCAATTTGAGTGTTCCATCGTCATTAAGAGGCCCTGAGCATTACATTTAACTATCAGTTATGCGTCGGATTCTAAAATGTTGACTCACAGGGGAACGACCATACGGTGCCCGAGGCAGCTATTGACCTTTGGAGACAAGTCGGTTGGAGGACGATGTATTGGATCGCAACGCAAAATGAGTGTTCCATCGTCATTAGGAGGCCCTGAATGTTACAATCAACTATAAGTTTTTCGTCGGATTCGAAAATCTAAACTCACAGGAGAACGACCATAAGGTGCCCGATGCAGCAATATCCCCTTGGAGACCAGTCCGCTGGAGTACGATGTATTGAATCATGACGCAATTTGAGTGCTCCATCGTCATTTGGAGGCCCTGAACGTTACAAGTAACTATCAGTTTCGCGTCGGATTCAAAAATCCAGACTCACAGGAGACGGACCATTTGGTGCCCGAGGCAGCAATATCCCCTTGGAGACAAATCAGCTGGAGGACGATGTACTCAATCTCGACGCAATTTGAGAGTTCTATCGTCATCAGGAGGCGCTGAACGTTACTATTCACTATCATTTTTGCATCGGATTCGAAAATCCGGACTCACAGGAGAAGGATCATATGGTGCCCGAGACAGCAATTTCCCCTTGGAGACAAGTCCGCTGGACGCCGATGTATTGAATCTCGACGCAATTTGAGTGTTCCATCGTCATTAGGAGGCCCTGAACCTTACAATAACTATCAGTTTCGCGTCGGATTCGAAAATCTAGACTCACAGGAGACGGACCACATGGAGCCCGAGGCAGTAATATCCCCATGGAGACATGTCGGCTGGAGGACGATGTATTGATTCTCGACGCAATTTGAGTGTCCCATCGTCATTAGGAGGCCCTAAACGTTACAATTAACTATCATTTTTGCGTCGGATTCGAAAACGTGGAATCACCGGAGACGGACCATGTGGTGCCCGAGGCAGCGATATCCCCTTGGAGACAAGTCGGCTGGAGGCCGATGTATTGAATCTCGACGCAATTTGAGAGTTCCATCGTCATTAGAAGGCCCTGAACGTTACAATTAACTATCATTTTTGCGTCGGATTCGAAAATCTAGACTCACAGGAGAACGACCATAAGGTGACCGAGGTAGTAATAAACCCTTGGAGATAAGTCGGCTGGAGGCCGATGTATTGAATCTCGACGCAATTTGAGTGTTCAATCGGCATTAGAAAGCCCTGAACGTTACAATTAACTATCATTTTGCGTCGGATTCGAAAAACTAGACTTACAAGAGAACGACCATAAGGTGCCCGAGGCAGCATTAGACCCGTGGAGACAAGTAGGCTGGAGGACGATGTATTGGAACGCGACGCAATTTGAGTGTTCCATCGTCATTAGGAGGCCCTGAATGTTACTATTAACTATCAGTTTTTCGTCGGATTCGAAAATCTAGACTCACAGCAGACGGACCATTTGGTGCCCGAGGCAGCAATATCCCCTTGGAGACAAATCGGCTGGAGGACGATGTATTGAATCGCGACGCAATTTGAGCCTTCTATCGTCATTAGGAGGCGCTGAACGTTACAATTCACTATCATTTTTGCGTCGGATTCGAAAATCTAGACTCACAGGAGAAGGATCATATTGTGACCGGAACTGAAAAATCCCCTTGGATACAAGTCGACTGGAGGTCGATATATTGACTCTCGACGCAATTTGAGTGTTCCATCGTCTTTAGGAGTCCCTGAACGTTACAATTAACTATCATTTATGCGTCGGATTCGAAAATCTAGACTCACAGGAGAACGACCATAAGGTGCCCGAGGCAGCAATAGACCCTTGGAGACAAGTCGGCTGGAAACCGATGTATTGATTATTGACGCAATTTGAGTGTTCCATCGTCATTAGGCGGCCCTGAACGTTACAATTCACTATCATTTTTGCGTCGGATTCAAAAATCCAGACTCACAGGAGACGAACCATTTGGTGCCCGAGGCAGAAATATCCCGTTGGAGACAAACCAGCTGGAGGACGATGTATTGAATCTCGACGCAATTTGAGAGTTCTATCGTCATCAGGAGGCGCTGAACGTTACTATTCACTATCATTTTTGCGTCGGATTCGAAAATCTAGACTCACAGGAGAAGGATCATATGGTGCCCGAGACAGCAATATCCCCTTGGAGAAAAGTCCGCTGGAGGCCGATGTATTGAATCTCGACACAATATGAGTGTTCCATCGTCATTAGGAGGCCCTAAACGTTACAATTAACTATCATTTTTGCGTCGGATTCGAAAATGTAGACTCCCAGGAGAACGACCTTCAGGTGCCCGAGGCAGCAATAGACCCTTGGAGACAAGTCGGCTGGAGGCCGCTGTATTGAATCTCGAGGCAATTTGAGTGTTCCATCGGCATTAGGAGGCCCTGAACGTTACAATTAACTATCATTTTGCGTCGGATTCGAAAATCTAGACTTACAAGAGAACGACCATAAGGTGCCCGAGGCAGCAATGGACCCTTGGAGACAAGTCGGCTGGAGGCCGATGTATTGAATCTCGACGCAATTTGAGTGTTCCATCGGCATTAGGAGGCCCTGAACGTTACAGTTAACTATCAGTTTGCGCGTCGGATTCGAAAATCTAGACTCACAGGAGAACGACCATAAGGTGCCCGAGGCAGCAATAGACCCTTGTAGACAAGTCGGCTGTAGGACGATGTATTGAATCTCGACGCAATTTGAGAGTTCCATCGTCATTAGGAGGCCCTGAACGTTACAATTAACTATCATTTTTGCGTCGGATTCGAAAATCAAGACTTACAAGAGAACGACCATAAGGTGCCCGAGGCAGCATTAGACCCTTGGAGACAAGTCGGCTGGAGGACGATGTATTGGATCGCGACGCAATTTGAGTGTTCCATCGTCATTAGGAGGCCCTGAATGTTACTATTAACTATCAGTTTTTCGTCGGATTCGAAAACCTTGACTTACAGCAGACGGACCATTTGCTGCCCGAGACAGCAATATCCCCTTGGAGACAAATCGGCTGGAGGACGATGTATTGAATCTCGACGCAATTTGAGTCTTCTATCGTCATTTGGAGGCGCTGAACGTTACAATTCACTAGCATTTTTGCGTCGGATTCGAAAATCTAGACTCACAGGAGAAGGATCATATTGTGCCCGAGGCAGCAATAGACCCTTGGAGACAAGTCGGCTGGAAACCGATGTATTGATTCTTGACGCAATTTGAGTGTTCCATCGTCATTAGGCGTCCCTGAACGTTACAATTCACTATCATTTTTGCGTCGGATTCAAAAATCCAGAGTCATAGGAGACGGACCATTTGGTGCCCGAGGCAGCAATATTCCCTTGGAGACAAATTCGCTGGAGGACGATGTATTGAATCTCGACGCAATTTGAGAGTTCTATCGTCATCAGGAGGCGCTGAACGTTACTATTCACTATCATTTTTGCTTCGGATTCGAAAATCTAGACTCACAGGAGAAGGATCATATGGTGCCCGAGACAGCAATATCCCCTTGGAGAAAAGTCCGCTGGAGGCCGATGTATTGAATCTCGACACAATTTGAGTGTTCCATCGTCATTAGGAGGCCCTGAACCTTACAATTAAATATCAGTTTCGCGTCGGATTCGAAAATCTAGACTTACAGGCGTTGGACCACATGGAGCCCGAGGCAGCAATATCCCCTTGTAGACAAGTCGGCTGGAGGAAGATGTATTGACTCTCGACGCAATTTGAGTGTTCCATCGTCATTAAGAGGCCCTGAGCATTTCATTTAACTATCAGTTTTGCGTCGGATTCTAAAATGTTGACTCACAGGGGAACGACCATACGGTGCCCGAGGCAGCTATCGACCCTTGGAGACAAGTAAGTTGGAGGACGATGTATTGGATCGCGACGCAAAATGAGTGTTTCATCGTCATTAGGAGGCCCTGAACCTTACAATTAACTATCAGTTTCGCGTCGGATTCGAAAATCTAGACTCACAAGAGACGGACCACATGGAGCCCGAGGCAGCAATATCCCCTTGTAGACAAGTCGGCTGGAGGAAGATGTATTGAATCTCGACGCAATTTGAGTGTCCCATCGTCATTAGGAAGCCCTGAACGTTACAATTAACTATCATTTTTGCGTCGGATTCGATAATCTAAACTCATAGGAGAACGACCATAAGGCGCCCGAGGCAGCAACAGGCCCTTGGAGACAAGTCGGCTGGAGGCTGATGTATTGAATCTCGACGCAATTTGAGTGTTCCATCGTCATTACAAGGCCCTGAATGTTACAATTAACTATCATTTTTGCGTCGGATTCGAAAATCTAGAATCACAGGAGAACGAACATAAGGTGCCGAGGCAGCAATAGACCCTTGGAGGCAAGTCGGCTGGAGGCCGATGTATTGAATCTCGACGCAATTTGAGTGTTCCATCGTCATTAGGAGGCCCTAAACGTTACAATTAACTATGAGTTTTGCGTCGGATTCGAAAACGTAGAATCACCGGTGACGGAGCATGTGGTGCACGATGCAGCAATATCCCCTTGGAGACCAGTCTGCTGGAGAACGATGTATTGAATTGCGACGCAATTTGAGTGCTCCATCGTCATTTGGAGGCCCTGAACGTTACAATTAACTATCAGTTTCGCGTCGGATTCAAAAATCCAGACTCACAGGGGACGGATCATTTGGTGCCCGAGGCAGCAATATCCCCTTGTCGACAAATCAGCTGGAGGACGATGTATTGAATCTCGACGCAATTTGAGAGTTCTATCGTCATCGGGAGGCGCTGAACGTTACTATTCACTATCATTTTTGCGTCGGATTCGAAAATCTAGACTCACAGGAGATGGATCATATGGTGCCCGAGGCAGCAATATCCCCTTGTAAACAAGTCGGCTGGAGGAAGATGTATTGACTCTCGACGCAATTTGAGTGTTCCATCGTCATGAAGAGGCCCTGAGCATTACATTCAACTATCAGTTTTGCGTCGGATTCTAAAATGTTGACTCACAGGGGAACGACCATACGGTGCCCGAGGCAGCAATGGACCCTTGGAGACAAATCGGCTGAATGCCGATGTATTGAATCTCGAGGCAATTTGAGTGTTCCATCGTCTTTAGGAGTCCCTGAACGTTACAATTAACAATCAGTTTCGCGTCGGATTCGAAAATCTAGACTCACATGAGAGCGAACATAAGAGGCCGGAGGCAGTAATATCCCCATGGAGACAAGTCGGCTGAAGGACGATGTACTGAATCTCGACACAATTTGAGTGTCCCATCGTCATTAGGAGGCCCTAAACGTTACAATTAACTATCATTTTTGCGTCGGATTCGATAATCTAAACTCACAGGAGAACGACCATAAGGTGCCCGAGGCAGCAACAGACCCTTGGAGACAAGTCGGCTGGAGGCCGATGTATTGAATCTCGACGCAATTTGAGTGTTCCATCGTCATTAGGAGGCCCTAAACGTTACAATTAACTATCATTTTTGCGTCGGATTCGATTATCTGAACTCACAGGAGAACGACCATAAGGTGCCCGAGGCAGCAATAGACCCTTGGAGACAAGTCGGCAGGAGGTCGATGTATTGAATCTCGACGCAATTTGAGAGTTCCATCGCCAATAGGAGGCCCTGAACGTTACAATTAACTACCATTTTTGCGTCGGATTCGAAAACGTAGAATCACCGGAGACGGATCATGTGGTGCCCGAGGCAGCGATATCCCCTTGGAGACAAGTCGGCTGGAGGCCGATGTATTGAATCTCGACGCAATTTGAGTGTTCCATCGTCATTAGAAGGCCCTGAAAGTTACAATTAACTATCATTTTGCGTCGGATTCGAAAATCTAGACTCACAGGAGAACGACCATAAGGTGCCCGAGGCAGCATTAGACCCTTGGAGACATGTCGGCTGGAGGACGATGTATTGGATCGCGACGCAATTTGAGTGTTCCATCGTCATTAGGAGGCCCTGAATGTTACAATTAAATATCAGTTTTTCGTCGGATTCGAAAATCTAGACTCACAGCAGACGGACCATTTGGTGCCCGAGGCAGCAATATCCCCTTGGAGACAAATTGGCTGGAGGACGATGTATTGAATCTCGACGCAATTTGGGTTTTCTATCGTCATTAGGAGGCTCTGAACGTTTCAATTCACTATCATTTTTGCGTCGGATTCGAAGATCTAGACTCACAGGAGAAGGATCATATTGTGCCCGAGACAGCAATATCCCCTTGGAGACAAGTCGGCTGGAGGCCGATGTATTGAATCTCGACGCAATTTGAGTGTTCCATCGTCATTAGGAGGCCCTGATCGTTACAATTAACTATCATTTTTGCGTCGGATTCAAAAATCTAGACTTACAAGAGAACGACCATAAGGTGCCCGAGGCAGCAATAGACCCTTGGAGACAAGTCGCCTGGAGGCCGATGTATTGAATCTCGACGCAATTTGAGAGTTCCATCGTCATTAGGAGGCCCTGAACGTTACAATTAACGATCAGTTTAGCGTCGGGTTCGAAAATCTAGACTCACAGCAGAACGATCACAAGGTGCCCGTGGCAGCTATTGACCCTTGGAGACAAGTCGGTTGGAGGACGATGTATTCGATCGCGACGCAAAATGAGTGTTCCATCGTCATTAGGAGGCCCTGAATGTTACAATTAACTATCAGTTTTTCTTCGGATTCGAAAATCTAGACTCACTGGAAACGGCCCATAAGGTGCCCGATGCAGCAATATCCCTTTGGAGACCAGTCCGCTGGAGGACGATGTATTGAATCGCGACGCAATTTAGTGCTCCATCGTCATTTGGAGTCCCTGATCGTTACAATTAACTATCAGTTTTTCGTCGGATTCGAAAATCTAGACTCACAGGAGAAGGATCATATGGTGCCCGAGGCAGCAATATCCCCTTGTAGACAAGTCGGCTGGAGGAAGATAGATTGTCTCTCGACGCAATTTGAGTGTTCCATCGTCATTTAGAGGCCCTGAGCATTACATTTAAATATCAGTTTGGCGTCGGATTCTAAAATGTTGACTCACAGGGGAACGACCATACGGTGCCCGAGGCAGCGATAGACCCTTGGAGACAAATCGGCTGAATGCCGATGTATTGAATCTCGAGGCAATTTGAGTGTTCCCACGTCTTTAGGAGTCCCTGAAAGTTACAATTAACAATCATTTTCACGTCGGATTCGAAAATCTAGCCTCACATGAAAGCGAACATAAGAAGCCAGAGGCAGTAATATCCCCATGGAGACATGTCGGCTGGAGGACCATGTCTTGAATCTCGACGCAATTTGAGTGTCCCATCGTCATTAGGAGGCCCTAAACGTTAAAATTAACTATCATTTTTGCGTCGGATTCGATAATCTAAAATCACAGGAGAACGACCATAAGGTGCCCGAGGCAGCAACAGACCCTTGGAGACAAGTCGGCTGGAGGCCGATGTATTGAATCTCGACGCAGTTTGAGTGGTCCATCGTCATTAGGAGGCCCTAAACGTTACAATTAACTATCATTTTTGCGTCGGATTCGATAATCTAAACTCACAGGAGAACGAGTATAAGGTACCCGAGGCAGCAACAGACCCTTGGAGACAAGTCGGCTGGAGGCCGATGTATTGAATCTCGACGCAATTTGAGTGTTCCATCGTCATTACAAGGCCCTGAACGTTACAAGTAACTATCATTTTTGCGTCGGATTCGAAAATCTAGACTCACAGGAGAACGACCAAAAGGTGCCCGAGGCAGCAGTAGACCCTTGGAGACAAGTCGGCTGGAGGTCGATGTATTGAATCTCGACGCAATTTGAGTGTTCCATCGTCATTAGGAGGCCCTGAACGTTACAATTAACTATCATTTTTGCGTCGGATTCGAAAATCTAGACTTACAAGAGAACGACCGTAAGGTGCCACGAGGCAGCATTAGACCCTTGGAGACAAGTCGGCTGGAGGACGATGTATTGAATCTCGACGCAATTTGAGTGTTCCATCGTCATTAGGAGGCCCTGAACGTTACAATTAACTATCATTTTTGCGTCGGATTCGAAAATCTAGACTTACAAGAGAACGACCATTAGGTGCCCGAGGCAGCATTAGACCCTTGGAGACAAGTCGGCTGGAGGACGGTGTATTGGATCGCGACGCAATTTGAGTGTTCCATCGTCATTAGGAGGCCCTGAATGTTACAATTAACTATCAGTTTTTCGTCGGATTCGAAAATCTAGACTCACAGCAGACGGACCATTTGGTGCCCGAGGCAGCAATATCCCCTTGGAGACAAATCTGCTGGAGGACGATGTATTGAATCTCGACGCAATTTGAGAGTTCTATCGTCATCAGGAGCCGCTGAACGTTACAATTCACTATCATTTTTGCGTCGGATTCGAAAAGCTATTGACCCTTGGAGACAAGTCGGTTGGAGGACGATGTATTGGATCGCGACGCAAAATGAGTGTTCCATTGTCATTAGGAGGCCCTGAATGCTACAATTAACTATCAGTTTTTCGTCGGGTTCGAAAATCTAGACTCACTGGAGACGGACCATAAGGTGCCCGATGCAGCAATATCCCCTTGGAGACCAGTCCGCTGGAGGACGATGAATTGAATCGCGACGCAATTTGAGTGCTCCATCGTCATTAGGAGGCCCTGAACCTTATAATTAACTATCAGTTTCGCGTCGGATTTGCAAAATCTAGACTCACAGGAGACGGACCACATGGAGCCCGAGGCAGCAATATCCCCTTGTAGACAGTCGGCTTGAGGAAGATGTATTGACTCTCGACGCAATTTGAGTGTTCCATTGTCATTAAGAGGCCCTGAGCATTACATTTAACTATCAGTTTTGCGTCGGATTCTAAAATGTTGACTCACAGGGGAACGACCATACGGTGCCCGAGGGAGCAATGGACCCTCGGAGACAAATCGGCTGAATGCCGATGTATTGAATCTCGAGGCAATTTGAGTGTTCCATCGTCATTAGGAAGCCCTGAACGTTACAATTAACAATCAGTTTCGCATCGGATTCGAAAATGTAGACTCACATGAGAGCGAACATAAGAGGCCGGAGGCAGTATAATCCCCATGGAGACAAGTCGGCTGGAGGACGATGTATTGAATCTCGACGCAATTTGAGTGTCCCATCGTCATTAGGAGGCCCTAAACTTTACAATTAACTATCATTATTGCGTCGGATTCGATAATCTAAACTCACAGGAGAACGACCATAAGGTGCCCGAGGCAGCAACAGACCCTTGGAGACAAGTCGGCTGGAGGCCGATGTATTGAATCTCGACGCAATTTGAGTGTTCCATCGTCATTACAAGGCCCTGAACGTTACAATTAACTATGAGTTTTGCGTCGGATTCGAAAACGTAGAATCACCGGTGACGGACCACAAGGTGCCCGAGGCAGCGATATCAACTTGGAGACAAGTCGGCTGGAGGCCGATGTATTGAATCTCGACGCAATATGAGTGTTCCATCGTCATTAGAAGGCCCTAAACGTTACAATTAACTATCATTTTTGCGTCGGATTCGAAAATATAGACTCACAGGAGAACGACCATAAGGTGCCCGAGGCAGCAATAGACCCTTGGAGACAAGTCGGCTGGAGGACGATGTATTGAATCTCGACGCAATTTGAGAGTTCCATCGTCATTAGGAAGCCCTGAACTTTACAATTAACTATCATTTTTGCGTCGGATTCGAAAATCTATACTTACAAGAGAACGACCATAAGGTGCCCGAGGCAGCATTAGACCCTTGGAGACAAGTCGGCTGGAGGACGATGTATTGAATCTTGACGCAATTTGAGTGTCCCATCGTCATTAGGAGGTTCTAAACGTTACAATTAACTATCATTTTTGCGTCGGATTCGATAATCTAAACTCACAGGAGAACGACCATAAGGTGCCAGAGGCAGCAACAGACCCTTGGAGACAAGACGGCTGGAGGCCGATGTATTGAATCTCGACGCAATTTGAGTGTTCCATCGTCATTAGAAGGCCCTAAACGTTACAATTAACTATCATTTTTGCGTCGGATTCGAAAATATAGACTCACAGGAGAACGACCATAAGGTGCCCGAGGCAGCAATAGACCCTTGGAGACAAGTCGGCTGGAGGACGATGTATTGAATCTCGACGCAATTTGAGAGTTCCATCGTCATTAGGAAGCCCTGAACTTTACAATTAACTATCATTTTTGCGTCGGATTCGAAAATCTAGACTTACAAGAGAACGACCATAAGGTGCCCGAGGCAGCATTAGACCCTTGGAGACAAGTCGGCTGGAGGACGATGTATTGAATCTTGACGCAATTTGAGTGTCCCATCGTCATTAGGAGGCCCTAAACGTTACAATTAACTATCAGTTTCGAGTCGGATTCGAAAATCTAGACTCACGGGAGACGGACCACATGGAGCCCGAGGCAGCAATATCCCCTTGGAGACAAGTCGGCTGGAGGTCGATGTATTGAATCTCGACTTAATTTGAGTGTTCCATCGTCGTTAGGTGGCCCTGAACGTTACAATTAACAATCAGTTTTGCGTCGGGTTCGAAAATCTAGACTCACAGCAGAACGATCACAAGGTGCCCGTGGCAGCTATTGACCCTTGGAGACAAGTCGGTTGGAGGACGATGTATTGGATCGCGACGCAGAATGAGTGTTCCATCGTCATTAGGAGGCCCTGAATGTTACAATTAACTATCAGTTTTTCGTCGGGTTCGAAAATCTAGACTCACTGGAGACGGACCATAAGGTGCCCGATGCAGCAATATCCCCTTGGAGACCAGTCCGCTGGGGGACGATGTATTGAATCGCGATGCAATTTGAGTGCTCCATCGTCATTTGGAGGCCCGGAACGTTGCAATTAACTATCAGTTTCGCGTCGGATTCAAAAATCCAGACTCACAGGTGACGGACCATTTGGTGCCCGAGGCAGCAATATCCCCTTGGAGACAAATCAGCTGGAGTACGATGTATTGAATCTCGACGCAATTTGAGAGTTCTATCGTCATCAGGATCCGCTGAACGTTACTATTCACGATCATTTTTGCGTCGGATTCGAAAATCTAGACTCACAGGGGAAGGATCAAATGGTGCCCGAGACAGCAATATCCCCTTGGAGACAAGTCCGCTGGAGGCCGATGTATTGAATCTCGACGCAATTTGAGTGTTCCATCGTCATTAGGAGGCCCTGAACCTTACAATTAACTATCAGTTTCGCGTCGGATTTGAAAATCTAGACTCACAGGAGACGGACCACATTGAGCCCGAGGCAGCAATATCCCCTTGGAGACAAGTCGGCTGGAGGACGATGTTTTGAATCTCGACGCAATTTGGGTGTCCCATCGTCATTAGGAGGCCCTAAACGTTACAATTAACTATCATTTTTGCGTCGGATTCGATAATCTAAACTCACAGGAGAACGACCATAAGGTGCCCGAGGCAGCAACAGACCCTTGGAGACAAGTCGGCTGGAGGCCGATGTATTGAATCTCGACGCAATTTGAGTGTTCCATCGTCATTACAAGGCCCTGAACGTTACAATTAACTATGAGTTTTGCGTCGGATTCGAAAACGTAGAATCACCGGAGACGGACCACAAGGTGCCCGAGGCAGCGATATCAACTTGGAGACAAGTCGGCTGGAGGCCGATGTATTGAATCTCGACGCAATTTGAGTGTTCCATCGTCATTAGAAGGCCCTAAACGTGACAATTAACTATCATTTTTGCGTCGGATTCGAAAATCTAGACTCACAGGAGAACGACCATAAGGTGCCCGAGGCAGCAATAGACCCTTGGAGACAAGTCGGCTGGAGGACGATGTATTAAATCTCGACGCAATTTGAGAGTTCCATCGTCATTAGGAAGCCCTGAACGTTACAATTAACTATCATTTTTGCGTCGGATTCGAAAATCTAGACTTACAAGAGAATGACCATAAGGTGCCCGAGGCAGCATTAGACCCTTGGAGACAAGTCGGCTGGAGGACGATGTATTGAATCTCGACGCAATTTGAGTGTCCCATCGTCATTAGGAGGCCCTAAACGTTACAATTAACTATCAATTTTGCGTCGTATACGATAATCTAAACTCACAGGGGAACGACCATAAGGTGCCCGACGCAGCAACAGACCCTTGGAGACAAGACGGCTGGAGGCCGATGTATTGAATCTCGACGCAATTTGAGTGTTCCATCGTCATTACAAGGCCCTGAACGTTACAATTAACTATCAATTTTGCGTCGGATACGAAAATCTAGACTCACAGGAGAACGACCATAAGGTGCCCGAGGCAGCAATAGACCCTTGGAGACAAGTCGGCTGGAGGCCTATGTATTGATTCTCGACGCAAATTGAGTGTTCCATCGGCATTAGGAGGCCCTGAACGTTACAATTAACAATCATTTTGGCGTCGGATTCGAAAATCTACTCACAGGAGAAGTTCATACGGTGCTCGAGACAGCAATATCCCCTTGGAGACAAGTCCGCTGGAGGCCGATGTAATGAATCTCGACGCAATTTGAGTGTTCCATCGTCATTAGGAGGCCCTGAACCTTGCAATTAACTATCAGTTTCGCGTCGGATTCGAAAATCTAAACTCACAGGAGAACGACCGTAAGGTGCCCGAAGCAGCAATAGACCCTTGGATACAAGTCGGCTGGAGGACGATGTATTGAATCTCGACGCAATTTGAGAGTTCCATCGTCATTAGGAGGCCCAGAACGTTACAATTAACTATCATTTTTGCGTCGGATTCGAAAATCTAGACGTACAAGAGAACGACCATAAGGTGCCTGAGGCAGCAATAGACCCTTGGAGACAAGTCGTCTCGAGGACGATGTATTGAATCTCGACGCAATTTGAGTGTTCCATCGTCATTACAAGGCCCTGAACGTTACAATTAACTATCAATTTTGCGTCGGATTCGAAAATCTAGACTCACAGGAGAACGACCATAAGGTGCCCGAGGCAGCAATAGACCCTTGGAGGCAAGTCGGCTGGAGGCCTATGTATTGAATCTCGACGCAATTTAAATATTCCATCGCCAATAGGAGGCCCTGAACGTTACAATTAACTATGAGTTTTGCGTCGGATTCGAAAACGTAGAAAAACCGGAGACGGAACAAGTGGTGCCCGAGGCAGCGATATCCCCTTGGAGACAAGTCGGCTGGAATCCGATGTATTGAATCTCGACGCAATTTGAGTGTTCCATCGTCATTAGAAGGCCCTGAACGTTACAATTAACTATCATTTTTGCGTGGGATTCGAAAATCTAGATTCACAGGACAACGACCATAAGGTGCCCGAGGCAGCAATTGAACCTTGGAGACAAGTCGGCTGAAGGACGATGTATTGAATCTCGACGCAATTTGAGTGTTCCATCGGCATTAGGAGGCCCTGAACGTTACAATTAACAATCATTTTGGCGTCGGATTCGAAAATCTACTCACAGGAGAAGTTCATACGGTGCTCGAGACAGCAATATCCCCTTGGAGACAAGTCCGCTGGAGGCCGATGTAATGAATCTCGACGCAATTTGAGTGTTCCATCGTCATTAGGAGGCCCTGAACCTTGCAATTAACTATCAGTTTCGCGTCGGATTCGAAAATCTAAACTCACAGGAGAACGACCGTAAGGTGCGCGAAGCAGCAATTGACCCTTGGATACGAGTCGGCTGGAGGACGATGTATTGAATCTCGACGCAATTTGAGAGTTCCATCGTCATTAGGAGGCCCAGAACGTTACAATTAACTATCATTTTTGCGTCGGATTCGAAAATCTAGACGTACAAGAGAACGACCATAAGGTGCCTGAGGCAGCAATAGACCCTTGGAGACAAGTCGTCTCGAGGACGATGTATTGAATCTCGACGCAATTTGAGTGTTCCATCGTCATTACAAGGCCCTGAACGTTACAATTAACTATCAATTTTGCGTCGGATTCGAAAATCTAGACTCACAGGAGAACGACCATAAGGTGCCCGAGGCAGCAATTGACCCTTGGAGGCAAGTCGGCTGGAGGCCTATGTATTGAATCTCGACGCAATTTAAATGTTCCATCGCCAATAGGAGGCCCTGAACGTTACAATTAACTATGAGTTTTGCGTCGGATTCGAAAACGTAGAAAAACCGGAGACGGAACAAGTGGTGCCCGAGGCAGCGATATCCCCTTGGAGACAAGTCGGCTGGAATCCGATGTATTGAATCTCGACGCAATTTGAGTGTTCCATCGTCATTAGAAGGCCCTGAACGTTACAATTAACTATCATTTTTGCGTCGGATTCGAAAATCTAGACTCACAGAACAACGACCATAAGGTGCCCGAGGCAGCAATTGAACCTTGGAGACAAGTCGGCTGAAGGACGATGTATTGAATCTCGACGCAATTTGAGTGTTCCATCGTCATTAGGAGGCCCTGAACGTTACAATTAACTATCATTTTTGCAACGGATTCGAAAATCTAGACTTACAAGAGAACGACCATAAGGTGCCCGAGGCAGCATTAGACCCTTGGAGACAAGTCGGCTGGAGGACGGTGTATTGGATCGCGACGCAATTTGAGTGTTCCATCGTCATTAGGAGGCCCTGAATGTTACAATTAACTATCAGTTTTTCGTCGGATTCGAAAATCTAGACTCACAGCAGACGGACCATTTGGTGCCCGAGGCAGCAATATCCCCTTGGAGACAAATCGGCTGGAGGACGATGTATTGAATCTCGACGCAATTTGAGTCTTCTATCGTCATTAGGAGGCGCAGAAAGTTACAATTCACTATCATTTTTGCGTCGGATTCGAAAATCTAGACTCACAGGGGAAGGATCAAATGGTGCCCGAGACAGCAATATCCAGTTGGAGACAGTCGGCTTGAGGAAGATGTTCTGACTCTCGACGCAATTTGAGTGTTCCATCGTCATTAAGAGGCCCTGAGCATTACATTTAACTATCAGTTTTGCGTCGGATTCTAAAATGTTGACTCACAGGGGAACGACCATACGGTGCCCGAGGGAGCAATGGACCCTCGGAGACAAATCGGCTGAATGCCGATGTATTGAATCTCGAGGCAATTTGAGTGTTCCATCGTCATTAGGAAGACCTGAACGTTACAATTAACAATCAGTTTCGCGTCGGATTCGAAAATGTAGACTCACATGAGAGCGAACATAAGAGGCCGGAGGCAGTATAATCCCCATGGAGACAAGTCGGCTGGAGGACGATGTATTGAATCTCAACGCAATTTGAGTGTCCCATCGTCATTAGGAGGCCCTAAACGTTACAATTAACTATCATTTTTGCGTCGGATTCGATAATCTAAACTCACAGGAGAACGACCATAAGGTGCCCGAAGCAGCAACAGACCCTTGGAGACAAGTCGGCTGGAGGCCGATGTATTGAATCTCGACGCAATTTGAGTGTTCCATCGTCATTACAAGGCCCTGAACGTTACAATTAACTATGAGTTTTGCGTCGGATTCGAAAACGTAGAATCACCGGAGACGGACCACAAGGTGCCCGAGGCAGTGATATCAACTTGGAGACAAGTCGGCTGGAGGCCGATGTATTGAATCTCGACGCAATTTGAGTGTTCCATCGTCATTAGAAGGCCCTGAACGTTACAATTAACTATCATTTTTGCGTCGGATTCGAAAATCTAGACTCACAGGAGAACGACCATAAGGTGCCCGAGGCAGCAATTGAACCTTGGAGACAAGTCGGCTGGAGGACGATGTATTGAATCTCGACGCAAATTGAGTGTTCCATCGTCATTAGGAGGCCCTGAACGTTACAATTAACTATCATTTTTACGTCGGATACGAAAATCTAGACTTACAAGAGAACGACCATAAGGTGCCCGAGGTAGCATTAGACCCTTGGAGACAAGTCGGCTGGAGGACGGT
Source organism: Schistocerca serialis cubense (assembly GCF_023864345.2). NCBI lineage: Eukaryota > Metazoa > Arthropoda > Insecta > Orthoptera > Acrididae > Schistocerca > Schistocerca serialis. The sequence goes on from NC_064647.1 coordinate 7,746,445, forward strand.
GTATTGGATCGCGACGCAATTTGAGTGTTCCATCGTCATTAGGAGGCCCTGAAGGTTACAATTAACTATCAGTTTTTCGTCGGATTCGAAAATCTAGACTCACAGCAGACGGACCATTTGGTGCCCGAGTTAGCAATATCCCCTTGGAGACAAATCGACTGGAGGACGATGTATTGAATCTCGACGCAATTTGAGTCTTCTATCGTCATTAGGAGGCGCTGAACGTTACAATTCAATATCATTTTTGCGTCGGATTCGAAAAGCTATTGACCCTTGGAGACAAGTCGGTTGGAGGACGATGTATTGGATCGCGACGCAAAATGAGTGTTCCATCGTCATTAGGAGGCCCTGAATGCTACAATTAACTATCAGTTTTTCGTCGGGTTCGAAAATCTAGACTCACTGGAGACGGACCATAATGTGCCCGATGCAGCAATATCCCCTTGGAGACCAGTCCGCTGGAGGACGATGTATTGAATCGCGACGCAATTTGAGTGCTCCATCGTCATTTGGAGGCCCTGAACGTTACAATTAACTATCAGTTTCGCGTCGGATTCAAAAATCCAGACTCACAGGAGACGGACCATTTGGTGCCCGAGGCAGCAATATCCCCTTGGAAACAAATCAGCTGGAGGCCGATGTATTGAATCTCGACGCAATTTGAGAGTTCTATCGTCATCAGGAGCCGCTGAACGTTACTATTCACTATTATTTTTGCGTCGGATTCGAAAATCTAGACTCACAGGGGAAGGATCAAATGGTGCCCGAGACAGCAATATCCCCTTGGAGACAGTCGGCTTGAGGAAGATGTATTGACTCTCGACGCAATTTGAGTGTTCCATCGTCATTAAGAGGCCCTGAGCATTACATTTAACTATCAGTTTTGCGTCGGATTCTAAAATGTTGACTTACAGGGGAACGACCATACGGTGCCCGAGGGAGCAATGGACCCTCGGAGACAAATCGGCTGAATGCCGATGTATTGAATCTCGAGGCAATTTGAGTGTTCCATCGTCATTAGGAAGCCCTGAACGTTACAATTAACAATCAGTTTCGCGTCGGATTCGAAAATGTAGACTCACATGAGAGCGAACATAAGAGGCCGGAGGCAGTATAATCCCCATGGAGACAAGTCGGCTGGAGGACGATGTATTGAATCTCGACGCAAATTAAGTGTTCCATCGGCATTAGGAGGCCCTGAACGTTACAATTAACTATCAGTTTCGAGTCGGATTCGAAAATCTAGACTCACGGGAGACGGACCACATGGAGCCCGAGGCAGCAATATCCCCTTGGAGACAAGTCGGCTGGAGGTCGATGTATTAAATCTCGACTCAATTTGAGTGTTCCATCGTCGTTAGGTGGCCCTGAACGTTACAATTAACAATCAGTTTTGCGTCGGGTTCGAAAATCTAGACTCACAGCAGAACGATCACAAGGTGCCCGTGGCAGCTACTGACCCTTGGAGACAAGTCGGTTGGAGGACGATGTATTGGATCGCGACGCAAAATTAGTGTTCCATCGTCATTAGGAGGCCCTGAATGTTACAATTAACTATCAGTTTTTCGTCGGGTTCGAAAATCTAGACTCACTGGAGACGGACCATAAGGTGCCCGATGCAGCAATATCCCCTTGGAGACCAGTCCGCTGGAGGACGATGTATTGAATCGCGACGCAATTTGAGTGCTCCATCGTCATTTGGAGGCCCGGAACGTTACAATTAACTATCAGTTTCGCGTCGGATTCAAAAATCCAGACTCACAGGTGACGGACCATTTGGTGCCCGAGGCAGCAATATCCCCTTGGAGACAAATCAGCTGGAGGACGATGTATTGAATCTCGACGCAATTTGAGAGTTCTATCGTCATCAGGAGCCGCTGAACCTTACAATTAACCATCAGTTTCGCGTCGGATTTGAAAATCTAGACTCACAGGAGACGGACCACATGGAGCCCGAGGCAGCAATATCCCCTTGGAGACAAGTCGGCTGGAGGCCGATGTTTTGAATCTCGACGCAATTTGAGTGTCCCATCGTCATTAGGAGGCCCTAAACGTTACAAATAACTATCATTTTTGCGTCGGATTCGATAATCTAAACTCACAGGAGAACGACCATAAGGTGCCCGAGGCAGCAACAGACCCTTGGAGACAAGTCGGCTGGAGGCCGATGTATTGAATCTTGACGCAATTTGAGTGTCCCATCGTCATTACGAGGCCCTGAACGTTACAATTAACTATGAGTTTTGCGTCGGATTCGAAAACGTAGAATCACCGGAGACGGACCCCAAGGTGCCCGAGGCAGCGATATCAACTTGGAGACAAGTCGGCTGGAGGCCGATGTATTGAATCTCGACGCAGTATGAGTGTTCCATCGTCATTAGAAGGCCCTAAACGTGACAATTAACTATCATTTTTGCGTCGGATTCGAAAATCTAGACTCACAGGAGAACGACCATAAGGTGCCCGAGGCAGCAATAGACCCTTGGAGACAAGTCGGCTGGAGGACGATGTATTAAATCTCGACGCAATTTGAGAGTTCCATTGTCATTAGGAAGCCCTGAACGTTACAATTAACTATCATTTTTGCGTCGGATTCGAAAATCTATACTTACAAGAGAACGACCATAAGGTGCCCGAGGCAGCATTAGACCCTTGGAGACAAGTCGGCTGGAGGACGATGTATTGAATCTCGACGCAATTTGAGTGTCCCATCGTCATTAGGAGGCCCTAAACGTTACAATTAATTATCAATTTTGCGTCGGATTCGATAATCTAAACTCACAGTAGAACGACCATAAGGTGCCCGAGGCAGCAACAGACCCTTGGAGACAAGACGGCTACAGGCCGATGTATTGAATCTCGACGCAATTTGAGTGTTCCATCGTGATTACAAGGCCCTGAACGTTACAATTAACTATCAATTTTGCGTCGGATTCGAAAATCTAGACTCTCAGGAGGACGACCATAAGGTGCCCGTGGCAGCAATAGACCCTTGGAGACAAGTCGGCTGGAGGCCTATGTATTGAATCTCGACGCAAATTGAGTGTTCCATCGTCATTAGGAGGCCCTGAACGTTACAATTAACTATCATTTTTGCGTCGGATTCGAAAATCTAGACTTACAAGAGAACGACCATAAGGTGCCCGAGGCAGCAATAGACCCTTGGAGACAAGTCGGCTGGAGGACGATGTATTGAATCTCGACGCAATTTGAGAGTTCCATCGTCATTAGGAAGCCCTGAACGTTACAATTAACTATCATTTTTGCGTCGGATTCGAAAATCTAGACTTACAAGAGAACGACCATAAGGTGCCCGAGGCAGCATTAGACCCTTGGAGACAAGTCGGCTGGAGGACGATGTATTGAATCTCGACGCAATTTGAGTGTCCCATCGTCATTAGGAGGCCCTAAATGTTACAATTAACTATCATTTTTGCGTCGGATTCGATAATCTAAACTCACAGGAGAACGACCATAAGGTGCCCGAGGCAGCAACAGACCCTTGGAGACAAGACGGCTGGAGGCGGATGTATTGAATCTCGTCGCAATTTGAGTGTTCCATCGTCATCACAAGGCCCAGAACGTAACAATTAACTATCAATTTTGCGTCGGATTCGAAAATCTAGACTCACAGGAGAACGACCATAAGGTGCCCGATGCAGCAATAGACCCTTGGAGACAAGTCGGCTGGAGGCCGATGTATTGAATCTCGACGCAAATTAAGTGTTCCATCGGCATTAGGAGGCCCTGAACGTTACAATTAACTATCAGTTTCGAGTCGGATTCGAAAATCTAGACTCACGGGAGACGGACCACATGGAGCCCGAGGCAGCAATATCCCCTTGGAGACAAGTCGGCTGGAGGTCGATGTATTAAATCTCGACTCAATTTGAGTGTTCCATCGTCGTTAGGTGGCCCTGAACGTTACAATTAACAATCAGTTTTGCGTCGGGTTCGAAAATCTAGACTCACAGCAGAACGATCACAAGGTGCCCGTGGCAGCTATTGACCCTTGGAGACAAGTCGGTTGGAGGACGATGTATTGGATCGCGACGCAAAATGAGTGATCCATCGTCATTTGGAGGCCCTGAATGTTACAATTAATTATCAGTTTTTCGTCGGGTTCGAAAATCTAGACTCACTGGAGACGGAACTTAAGGTGCCCGATGCAGCAATATCCCCTTGGAGACCAGTCCGCTGGAGGACGATGTATTGAATCGCTACGCAATTTGAGTGCTCCATCGTCATTTGGAGGCCCGGAACGTTACAATTAACTATCAGTTTCGCGTCGGATTCAAAAATCCAGACTCACAGGTGACGGACCATTTGGTGCCCGAGGCAGCAATATCCCCTTGGAGACAAATCAGCTGGAGGACGATGTATTGAACTCGACGCAATTTGAGAGTTCTATCGTCATCAGGAGCCGCTGAACGTTACTATTCACTATCATTTTTGCGTCGGATTCGAAAATCTAGACTCACAGGGGATGGATCAAATGGTGCCCGAGACAGCAATATCCCCCTGGAGACAAGTCGGCTGGAGGACGATGTTTTGAATCTCGACGCAATTTGAGTGTCCCATCGTCATTAGGAGGCCCTAAACGTTACAAATAACTATCATTTTTGCGTCGGATTCGATAATCTAAACTCACAGGAGAACGACCATAAGGTGCCCGAGGCAGCAACAGACCCTTGGAGACAAGTCGGCTGGAGGCCGATGTATTGAATCTCGACGCAATTTGAGTGTTCCATCGTCATTACAAGGCCCACAACATTACAATTAACTATCAATTTTGCGTCGGATTCGAAAATCTAGACTCACAGGGGGACGACCATAAGGTGCCCGAGGCAGCAATAGACCCTTGGAGACAAGTCGACTGGAGGTCGATGTATTGACTCTCGACGCAATTTGAGTGTTCCATCGTCATTAGGAGGCCCTGAACGTTACAATTAACAATCATTTTGGCGTCGGATTCGAAAATCTACTCACAGGAGAAGTTCATACGGTGCTCGAGACAGCAATATCCCCTTGGAGACAAGTCCGCTGGAGGCCGATGTAATGAATCTCGACGCAATTTGAGTGTTCCATCGTCATTAGGAGGCCCTGAACCTTGCAATTAACTATCAGTTTCGCGTCGGATTCGAAAATCTAAACTCACAGGAGAACGACCGTAAGGTGCCCGAGGTAGCAATAGACCCTTGGATACAAGTCGGCTGGAGGACGATGTATTGAATCTCGACGCAATTTGAGAGTTCCATCGTCATTAGGAGGCCCTGAACGTTACAATTAACTATCATTTTTGCGTCGGATTCGAAAATCTAGACTTACAAGAGAACGACCATAAGGTGCCTGAGGCAGCAATAGACCCTTGGAGACAAGTCGGCTCGAGGACGATGTATTGGATCGCGACGCAAATTGAGTGTTCCATCGTCATTTGGAGGCCCTGAATGTGACAATTAACTATCATTTTTGCGTCGGATTCGAAAATCTAGACTTACAAGAGAACGACCATAAGGTGCCCGAGGCAGCATTAGACCCTTGGAGACAAGTCGGCTGGAGGACGGTGTATTGGATCGCGACGCAATTTGAGTGTTCCATCGTCATTAGGAGGCCCTGAAAGTTACAATTAACTATCAGTTCTTCGTCGGATTCGAAAATCTTGACTCACAGCAGACGGACCATTTGGTGCCCGAGGCAGCAATATCCCCTTGGAGACAAATCGGCTGGAGGACGATGTATTGAATCTCGACGCAATTTGAGTCTTCTATCGTCATTAGTAGGCGCTGAACGTTACAATTCACTATCATTTTTGCGTCGGATTCGAAAAGCTATTGACCCTTGGAGACAAGTCGGTTGGAGGACGATGTATTGGATCGCGCCGCAAAATGAGTGTTCCATCGTCAATAGGAGGCCCTGAATGCTACAATTAACTATCAGTTTTTCGTCGGGTTCGAAAATCTAGACTCACTGGAGACGGACCATAAGGTGCCCGATGCAGCAATATTCCCTTGGAGACCATTCCCTGGAGGACGATGTATTGAATCGTGACGCAATTTGAGTGCTCCATCGTCATTTGGAGGCCCTGAACGTTACAATTAACTATCAGTTTCGCGTCGGATTCAAAAATCCAGACTCACAGGAGACGGACCATTTGGTGCCCGAGGCAGCAATATCCCCTTGGAGACAAATCAGCTGGAGGACGATGTATTGAATCTCGACGCAATTTGAGAGTTCTATCGTCATCAGGAGCCGCTGAACGTTACTATTCACTATCATTTTTGCGTCGGATTCGAAAATCTAGACTCACAGGGGAAGGATCAAATGGTGCCCGAGACAGCAATATCCCCTTGGAGACAAGTCCGCTGGAGGCCGATGTATTGAATCTCGAGGCAATTTGAGTGTTCCATCGTCATTAGGAAGCCCTGAACGTTACAATTAACAATCAGTTTCGCGTCGGATTCGAAAATGTAGACTCACATGAGAGCGAACATAAGAGGCTGGAGGCAGTATAATCCCCATGGAGACAAGTCGGCTGGAGGACGATGTATTGAATCTCGACGCAATTTGAGTGTCCCATCGTCATTAGGAGGCCCTAAACGTTACAATTAACTATCATTTTTGCGTCGGATTCGATAATCTAAACTCACAGGAGAACGACCATAAGGTGCCCGAGGCAGCAACAGACCCTTGGAGACAAGTCGGCTGGAGGCCGATGTATTGAATCTCGACGCAATTTGAGTGTTCCATCGTCATTACAAGGCCCTGAACGTTACAATTAACTATGAGTTTTGCGTCGGATTCGAAAACGTAGACTTACAAGAGAACGACCATAAGGTGCCCGAGGCAGCATTAGACCCTTGGAGACAAGTCGGCTGGAGGACGATGTATTGAATCTCGACGCAATTTGAGTGTCCCATCGTCATTAGGAGGCCCTAAACGTTACAATTAACTATCATTTTTGCGTCGAATTCGATAATCTAAACTCACAGGAGAACGACCATAAGGTGCCTGAGGCAGCAACAGACCCTTGGAGACAAGACGGCTGGACGCCGATGTATTGAATCTCGACGCATTTTGTGTGTTCCATCGTCATTACAAGGCCCTGAACGTTACAATTAACTATCAATTTTGCGTCGGATTCGAAAATCTAGACTCACAGGAGAACGACCATAAGGTGCCCGATGCAGCAATAGACCCTTGGAGACAAGTCGGCTGGAGGCCGATGTATTGAATCTCGACGCAAATTGAGTGTTCCATCGTCATTAGGAGGCCCTGAATGTTACAATTAACTATCAGTTTTTCGTCGGGTTCGAAAATCTAGACTCACTGGAGACGGACCATAAGGTGCCCGATGCAGCAATATCCCCTTGGAGACCAGTCCGCTGGAGGACGATGTATTGAATCGCGACGCAATTTGAGTGCTCCATCGTCATTTGGAGGCCCGGAACGTTACAATTAACTATCAGTTTCGCGTCGGATTCAAAAATCCAGACTCACAGGAGACGGACCATTTGGTGCCCGAGGCAGCAATATCCCCTTGGAGACAAATCAGATGGAGGACGATGTATTGAATCTCGACGCAATTTGAGAGTTCTATCGTCATCAGGAGCCGCTGAACGTTACTATTCACTATCATTTTTGCGTCGGATTCGAAAATCTAGACTCACAGGGGAAGGATCAAATGGTGCCCGAGACAGCAATATCCCCTTGGAGACAAGTCCGCTGGAGGCCGATGTATTGAATCTCGACTTAATTTGAGTGTTCCATCGTCATTAGGAGGCCCCGAACCTTACAATTAACTATCAGTTTCGCGTCGGATTTGAAAATCTAGACTCACAGGAGACGGACCACATGGAGCCCGAGGCAGCAATATCCCCTTGGAGACAAGTCGGCTGGAGGACGATGTATTGAATCTCGACGCAATTTGAATGTCCCATCGTCATTAGGAGGCCCTAAACGTTACAATTAACTATCATTTTTGCGTCGGATTCGATAATCTAAACTCACAGGAGATCGACCATAAAGTGCCCGAGGCAGCAACAGACCCTTGGAGACAAGTCGGCTGGAGGCCGATGTATTGAATCTCGACGCAATTTGAGTGTTCCATCGTCATTACAAGGCCCTGAAAGTTACAATTAACTATGAGTTTTGCGTCGGATTCGAAAACGTAGAATCACCGGAGACGGACCACAAGGTGCCCGAGGCAGCGATATCAACTTGAAGACAAGTCGGCTGGAGGCCGATGTATTGAATCTCGACGCAATATGAGTGTTCCAACGTCATTAGAAGGCCCTAAACGTTACAATTAACTATCCTTTTTGCGTCGGATTCGAAAATCTACCCACAGGAGAAGTTCATACGGTGCTCGAGACAGCAATATCCCCTTGGAGACAAGTACGCTGGAGGCCGATGTAATGAATCTCGACGCAATTTCAGTGTTCCATCGTCATTAGGAGGCCCTGAACCTTACAATTAACTATCGGTTTCGCGTCGGATTCGAAAATCTAAACTCACAGGAGAACGACCATCAGGTGCCCGAGGCAGCAATAGACCCTTGGATACAAGTCGGCTGGAGGACGATGTATTGAATCTCGACGCAATTTGAGAGTTCCATCGTCATTAGGAGGCCCTGAACGTTACAATTAACTATCCTTTTTGCGTCGGATTCGAAAATCTAGACTTACAAGAGAACGACCATAAGGTGCCTGATTCAGCAATAGACCCTTGGAGACAAGTCGGCTCGAGGACGATGTATTGGATCGCGACCCAATTTGAGTGTTCCATCGTCATTTGGAGGCCCTGAATGTGACAATTAACTATCAGTTTTTCGTCGGATTCGAAAATCTAGACTCACAGCAGACGGACCATTTGGTGCCCGAGGCAGCAATATCCCCTTGGAGACAAATCGGCTGGAGGACGATGTATTGAATCTCGACGCAATTTGAGTCTTCTATCGTCATTAGGAGGCGCTGAACGTTACAATTCACTATCATTTTTGCGTCGGATTCGAAAATCTAGACTCACAGGAGACGGACCAAATGGAGCCCGAGGCAGCAATATCCCCTTGGAGACAAGTCGGCTGGAGGAAGATGTATTGACTCTCGACGTAATTTGAGTGTTCCATCATCATTAAGAGGCCCTGAGCATTACATTTAACTATCAGTTTTGCGTCGGATTCTAAAATGTTGACTCACAGAAGAACGATTATACGGTGCCAGAGGCAGCAATAGACCCTTGGAGACAAATCGGCTGAATGCCGATGTATTGAATCTCGAGGCAATTTGAGTGTTCCATCGTCATTAGGAAGCCCTGAACGTTACAATTAACAATCAGTTTCGCGTCGGATTCGAAAATCTAGACTCACATGAGAGCGAACATAAGAGGCCGGAGGCAGTAATATCCCCTTGGAGACAAGTCGGCTGGAGGACGACGTATTGAATCTCGACGCTATTTGAGTGTCCCATCGTCATTAGGAGGCCCTGAACGTTACAATTAACTATCATTTTTGCGTCGGATTTGATAATCTAAACTCACAGGAGAAAGACCATAAGGTGCCCGAGGCAGCAACAGACCCTTGGAGACAAGTCGGCTGGAGGCCGATGTATTGAATCTCGACGCAATTTGAGTGTTCCATCGTCATTAGGAGACCCTAAACGTTACAATTAACTATCATTTTTGCGTCGGATTCGATAATCTAAACTCACAGGAGAACGACCATAAGGTGCCCGAGGCAGCAACAGACCCTTGGAGACAAGTCGGCTGGAGGCCGATGTATTGAATCTCGACGCAATTTGAGTGTTCCATCGTCATTACAAGTTCCCAACGTTACAATTAACTATCATTTTTGCGTGATTTAAAAATCTAGACTCACAGGAGAACGACCATAAGGTGCCCGAGGCAGCAATAGACCCTTGGAGACAAGTCGGCTGGAGTACGATGTATTGAATCTCGACGCAATTTGAGAGTTCCATCGTCATTAGGAGGCCCTGAACGTTACAATTAACAATCATTTTAGCGTCGGATTCGAAAATCTAGTCACAGGAGAAGTTCATACGGTGCTCGAGACAGCAATATACCCCTTGGAGACAAATCGGCTGAATGCCGATGAATTGAATCTCGAGGCAATTTGAGTGTTCCATCGTCATTACAAGGCCCTGAACGTTACAATTAACTTTCATTTTTGCGTCGGATTCGATAATCTAAACTCACAGGAGAACGACCATAAGGTGCCCGAGGCAGCAACAGACCCTTGGAGACAAGTCGGCTGGAGGCTGATGTATTGAATCTCGACGCAATTTGAGTGTTCCATCGTCATTACAAGGCCCTGAACGTTACAATTAACTATCATTTTTGCGTCGGATTCGAAAATCTAGACTCACAGGAGAACGACCATAAAGTGCCCGAGGCAGCAATAGACCCTTGGAGACAAGTCGGCTGGAGGTCGATGTATTGAATCTCGACGCAATTTGAGTGTTCCATCGCCAATAGGAGGCCCTGAACGTTACAATTAACTATGAGTTTTACGTCGGAGTCGAAAACGTAGAATCACCGGAGACGGATCATGTGGTGCCCGAGGCAGCGATATCCCCTTGGAGACAAGTCGGCTGGAGGCCGATGTATTGAATCTCGACGCAATTTGAGTGTTCCATCGTCATTAGAAGGCCCTGAACGTTAGAATTAACTATCATTTTTGCGTCGGATTCGAAAATCTAGACTCACAGGAGAACGACCTTAAGGAGCCCGAGGCAGCAATAGACCCTTGGAGACAAGTCGGCTGGAGGACGATGTATTGAATGTCGACGCAATTTGAGTCTTCTATCGTCATTAGGAGGCGCTGAAAGTTACAATTCACTATCATTTTTGCGTCGGATTCGAAAATCTAGACTCACAGGAGAAGGATCATATTGTGCCCGAGATAGCAATATCCCCTTGGAGACAACTCGGCTGGAGGTCGATGTATTGAATCTCGACTCTATTTGAGTGTTCCATCGTCATTAGGTGGCCCTGAACGTTACAATTAACAATCAGTTTTGCGTCGGGTTCGAAAATCTAGACTCACAGGAGAACGATCACAAGGTGCCCGTGGCAGCAATAGACCCTTGGAGACAAGTCGGCTGGAGGTCGATGTATTGAATCTCGACGCAATTTGAGTGTTCCATCGCCAATAGGAGGCCCTGAACGTTACAATTAACTATGAGTTTTACGTCGGAGTCGAAAACGTAGAATCACCGGAGACGGATCATGTGGTGCCCGAGGCAGCGATATCCCTTTGGAGACAAGTCGGCTGGAGGCCGATGTATTGAATCTCGACGCAATTTGAGTGTTCCATCGTCATTAGAAGGCCCTGAACGTTAGAATTAACTATCATTTTTGCGTCGGATTCGAAAATCTAGACTCACAGGAGAACGACCTTAAGGTGCCCGAGGCAGCAATAGACCCTTGGAGACAAGTCGGCTGGAGGACGATGTATTGAATGTCGACGCAATTTGAGTCTTCTATCGTCATTAGGAGGCGTTGAACGTTACAATTCACTATCATTTTTGCGTCGGATTCGAAAATCTAGACTCACAGGAGAAGGATCATATTGTGCCCGAGATAGCAATATCCCCTTGGAGACAACTCGGCTGGAGGTCGATGTATTGAATCTCGACTCTATTAGAGTGTTCCATCGTCATTAGGTGGCCCTGAACGTTACAATTAACAATCAGTTTTGTGTCGGGTTCGAAAATCTAGACTCACAGGAGAACGATCACAAGGTGCCCGTGGCAGCTATTGACCCTTGGAGACAAGTCGGTTTGAGGACGAAGTATTGGATCGCGACGCAAAATGAGTATTCCATCGTCTTTAGGAGGCCCTGAATGTTACAATTAACTATCAGTTTTTCGTCGGATTCGAAAATCTAGACTCACTGGAGCCGGACCATAAGGTGCCCGATGCAGCAATATCCCCTTGGAGACCAGTCCGCTGGAGGACGATGTATTGAATCGCGACGCAATTTGAGTGCTCCATCGTCATTTGGAGGCCCTGAACGTTACAATTAACTATCAGTTTCGCGTCGGATTCAAAAATCCAGACTCACAGGAGACGGACCATTTGGTGCCGAGGCAGCAATATCGCTTGGAGACAAATCAGCTGGAGGACGATGTATTGAATCTCGAAGCAATTTGAGAGTTCTATCGTCATCAGGAGGCGCTGAACGTTACTATTCACTATCATTTTTGCGTCGGATTCGAAAATCTAGACTCACAGGAGAAGGATCATATGGTGCCCGAGACAGCAATATCCCCTTGGAGACAAGTCCGCCGGAGGCCGATGTATTGAATCTCGACGCAATTTGAGTGTTCCATCGTCATTAGGAGGCCCTGAACCTTACAATTAACTATCAGTTTCGCGTCGGATTCGAAAATCTAGACTCACAGGAGACGGACCACATGGAGCCCGAGGCAGCAATATCCCCTTGTAGACAAGTCGGCTGGAGGAAGATGTATTGACTCACGACGCAATTTGAGTGTTCCATCGTCATTAAGAGGCCCTGAGCATTACATTTAACTATCAGTTTTGCGTCGGATTCTAAAATGTTGACTCACAGGGGAACGACCATACGGTGCCCGAGGCAGCAATAGACCCTTGGAGACAAATCGGCTGAATGCCGATGTATTGAATCTCGAGGCAATTTGAGTGTTCCATCGTCATTAGGAAGCCCTGAACGTTACAATTAACAATCAGTTTCGCGTCGGATTCGAAAAACTAGACTCACATGAGAGCGAACATAAGAGGCCAAAGGCAGTAATATCCCCATGGAGACAAGTCGGCTGGAGGACGATGTATTGAATATCTACGCAATTTGATTGCCCCATCGTCATTAGGAGGCCCTAAACGTTACAATTAACTATCATTTTTGCGTCGGATTCGAAAGTCTAGACTCACAGCAGACGGACCATTTGGTGCCCGAGGCAGCAATAGACCCTTGGAGACAAGTCGGCTGGAGGACGATGTATTTAATATCGACGCAATTTGAGTGTTCCATCGTCATTAGAAGGCCCTGAACGTTACAATTAACTATCATTTTTGCGTCGGATTCGAAAGTCTAGACTCACAGCAGACAGACCATTTGGTGCCCGAGGCAGCAATAGACCCTTGGAGACAAGTCGGCTGGAGGACGATGTATTGGATCGCGACGCAATTTCAGTGTTCCATCGTCATTAGGAGGCCCTGAATGTTACAATTAACTATCAGTTTTTCGTCGGATTCGAAAATCTAGATTCACAGCAGACGGACCATTTGGTGCCCGAGGCAGTAATATCCCCTTGGAGACAAATCGGCTGGAGGCCGATGTATTGAATCTCGACGCAATTTGAGTGTTCCATCGTCATTAGGAGGCCCTGAACGTTACAATTAACTATCGGTTTCGCGACGGATTCGAAAATCTAGACTCACAGGAGACGGACCACATGAAGCCCGAGGCAGCAATATCCCATGGAGACAAGTCGGCTGGAGGTCGATGTTTTGCATCTCGACTCAATTTCAGTGTTCCATCGTCATTAGGTGGCCCTGAACGTTACAATTAACAATCAGTTTTTCGTGGGGTTCTAAAATCTAGACTCACAGCAGAACGATCACAAGGTGCCCGTGGCAGCTATTGACCCGTGGAGACAAGTCGGTTGGAGGACGATGTATTGGATCGCGACGCAAAATGAGTGTTCCATCGTCATTAGGAGGCCCTGAATGTTACAATTAACTATCAGTTTTTCGTCGGATTCGAAAATCTAAACTCACAGGAGAACTACCATAAGGTGCCCGATGCAGCAATATCCCCTTGGAGACCAGTCCGCTGGAGCACGATGTATTGAATCGCGACGCAATTTGAGTGCTCCATCGTCATTTGGAGGCCCTGAACGTTACAAATAACTATCAGTTTCGCGTCGGATTCAACAATCCAGACTCACAGGAGACGGACCATTTGGTGCCCGAGGCAGCAATATCCCCTTGGAGACAAATCAGCTGGAGGCCGATGTATTGAATCTCGACGCAATTTGAGAGTTCTATTGTCATCAGGAGGCGCTGAAAGTTACTATTCACTATCATTTTTGCGTCGGATTCGAAAATCTAGACTCACAGGAGAACGACCATAAGGTGCCCGAGGCAGCAATAGACCCTTGGAGACAAGTCGGCTGGAGGCCGATGTAATGAATCTCGACGCAATTTGAGTGTTGCATCGGCATTAGGAGACCCTGAACGTTACAATTCACTATCATTTTGGCGTCGGATTCGAAAATCTACTAACAGGAGAAGGATCATATGGTTTACGACACTGCAATATCCCCTTGGATACAAGTCGACTGGAGGTCGATGTATTGAATCTCGACGCAATTTGAGTGTTCCATCGTCATTAGGAGGCCCTGAACCTTACAATTCACTATCAGTTTCGCGTCGGATACGAAAATCTGGACTCACAGGAGACGGACCACATGGAGCCCGAGGCAGCAATATCCCCTTGTAGACAAGTCGGCTGGAGGAAGATGTAGTGACTCTCGACGCAATTTGAGTGTTCCATCGTCATTAAGAGACCCTGAGCATTACATTTAACTATCAGTTTTGCGTCGGATTCTAAAATGTTGACTCACAGGGGAACGACCATACGGTGCCCGAGGCGGCAATAGACCCTTGGAGACAAATCTTCTGAATGCCGATGTATTGAATCTCGAGGCAATTTGAGTGTTCCATCGTCATTAGGAAGCCCTGAACGTTTCAATTAACAATCAGTTTCGCATCGGATTCGAAAATCTAGACTCACATGAGAGCGAACATACGTGGCCGGAGGCAGTAATATCCCCATGGAGACAAGTCGGCTGGAGGACGATGTATTGAATCTCGACGCAATTTGAGTGTCCCATCGTCATTAGGAGGCCCTAAACGTTACAATTAACTCTCATTTTTGCGTCCGATTCGAAAATCTAGACTCACAGGAGAACGACCATAAGGTGCCCGAGGCAGCAAAAGATCCTTGGAGACAAGTCGGCTGGAAGACGATGTATTGAATCTCGACGCAATTTGAGTGTTTCATCGGCATTAGGAGGCCCTGAACGTTACTGTTAACTATCATTTTAGCGTCGGATTCGAAAATCTACTAACAGGAGAAGGATCATATGGTGCACGAGACTGCAATATCCCCTTGGATACAAGTCGACTGGAGGTCGATGTATTGACTCTCGAAGCAATTTAAGTGTTCCATCGCCAATAGGAGGCCCTGAACGTTACAATTAACTATCATTTTTGCGTCGGATTCGAAAATCTAGACTCACAGGAGAACGACCATAAGGTGCCCGAGGCAGCAATAGACCCTTGGAGACAAGTCGGCTGGAAGCCGATGTATTGAATCTCGACGCAATTTGAGTGTTCCATCGGCATTAGGAGGCCCTGAACGTTACAGTTAACTATCATTTTAGCGTCGGATTCGAAAATCTACTAACAGGAGAAGGATCATATGGTGCACGAGACTGCAATATCCCCTTGCATACAAGTCGACTGGAGGTCGATGTATTGACTCTCGACGCAATTTGAGTGTTCCATCGTCTTTAGGAGTCCCTGAACGTTACAATTAACTATCATTTATGCGTCGGATTCGAAAATCTACACACAGGAGAAGTTCATACGGTGCTCGAGGCAGCAATAGACCCTTGGAGACAAGTCGGCTGGAAACCGATGTATTGATTCTTGACGCAATTTGAGTGTTCCATCGTCATTAGGAGGCCCTGAACGTTACAATTAACAACCATTTTAGCGTCGGATTCGAAAAACTACTCACAGGAGAAGTTCATACGGTGCTCGAGACAGCAATATCCCCTTGGAGACAAGTCCGCTGGAGGCCGATGTATTGAATCTCGAGGCAATATGAGTGTTCCATCAACATTACGAAGCCCTGAACGTTACAATTAACAATCAGTTTCGCGTCGGATTCGAAATTCTAGACTCACATGAGAGCGAACATAAGAGGCCGGAGGCAGTAATATCCCCATGGAGACAAGTCGGCTGGAGGACGATGTATTGAATATCGACGCAATTTGAGTGTCACATCGTCATTAGGAGGCCCTAATCGTTACAATTAACTATCATTTTTGCGTCGGATTCGATAATCTAAAATCACAGGAGAACGACCATAAGATGCCCGAGGCAGCAACAGACCCTTGGAGACAAATCGGCTGAATGCCGATGTATTGAATCTCAACGCAATTTGAGTGTTCCATCGTCATTACAAGGCCCTGAACGTTACAATTAACTATCATTGTTGCGTCGGATTCGAAAATCTAGACTCACAGGAGAACGACGATAAGGTGCCCGAGGCAGCAATGGACCCTTGGAGACAAGTCGGCTGGAGGCCGATGTATTGATTCTCGACTCAATTTGTGTGCTCCATCGTCATTAGGAGGCCCTGAACGTTACAATTAACTATGAGTTTTGCATCGGATTCGATAACGTAGAATCACCGGAGACGGACCATGTGGTGCCCGAGGCAGCGATATCCCCTTGGAGACAAGTCGGCTGGAATCCGATGTATTGAATCTCGACGCAATTTCAGTGTTCCATCGTCATTAGAAGGCCCTGAATGTTACAATTAACTATCATTTTTGCATCGGATTCGAAAATCTAGACTCACAGGAGAACGACCATAAGGTGCCCGAGGCAGCAATAGACCCTTGGAGACAAGTCGGCTGGAGGACGATGTATTGAATCTCGACGCAATTTGAGTGTTCCATCGTCATTACAAGGCCCTGAACGTTACAATTAACTATCATTTTTGCGTCGGATTCGAAAATCTAGACTCACAGGAGAACGACCATAAGGTGCCCGAGGCAGCAATAGACCCTTGGAGACAAGTCGGCTGGAGGCCGATGTATTGAATATCGACGCAATTTGAGTGTTCCATCGGCATTAGAAGGCCCTGAACGTTACAGTAACTATCATTTTAGCGTTGGATTCGAAAATCTACTAACAGGAGAAGGGTCATATGGTGCGCGAGGCTGCAATATCCCCTTGGATACAAGTCGACTGGAATTCGATGTATTGACTCTCGACGCAATTTGAGTGTTCCATCGTCTTTAGGAGTCCCTGAACGTTACAATTAACTATCATTTATGCATCGGATTCGAAAATCTAGACTCACAGGAGAACGACAATAAGGTGCCCGAGGCAGCAATATCCCCTTGGAGACAAGTCGGCTGGAGGTCGATGTATTGAATCTCGACTCAATTTGAGTGTTCCATCGTCATTAGGTGGCCCTGAACGTCATAATTAACAATCAGTTTTCCGTCGGGTTCGAAAATCTAGACTCACAGCAGAACGATCACAAGGTGCCCATGGCGGCTATTGACCCTTGGAGACAAGTCGGTTGGAGGACGATGTATTGGATCTCGTCGCAATTTGAGTGTTCCATCGTCATTAGGAGGCCCTGAACGTTACAATTAACTATCATTTTTGCGTCGGATTCGAAAATCTAGACTTACAAGAGAAGGTGCCTGAGGCAGCATTAGACCCTTGGAGACAAGTCGGCTGGAGGACGATGTATTGAGTCTCGACGCAATTTGTGATCTCCATCGTCATTAGGAGGCCCTGAACGTTACAATTAACTATGAGTTTTGGGTCGGATTCGAAAACGTAGAATCACCGGAGACGGACCATGTGGTGCCCGAGGCAGCGATATCCCCTTGGAGACAAGTAGGCTGGAGGCCGTTGTATTGAATCTCGACGCAATTTGAGTGTTCCATCGTCATTAGGAGGCCCTGAACGTTACAATTAACTATCATTTTTGCGTCGGATTCAAAAATCTAGACTCACAGGAGAACGACCATAAGGTGCCCGAGGCAGCAATAGACCCTTGGAGACAAGTCGGCTGGAGGACGATGTATTGAATCTCGACGCAATATCAGTGTTCCATCGTCATTAGGAGGCCCTAAACGTTATGATTAACTATGATTTTTGCGTCGGATTCGATAATCTAAACTCACAGGAGAACGACCATAAGGTGCCCGAGGCAGCAACAGACCCTTGGAGACAAGTCCGCTAGAGGCCGATGTATTGAATCTCGACGCAATTTAAGTGTTCCATCGTCATTACAAGGCCCTGAAAGTTACAATTAACTATGATTTTTGCGTCGGATTCGAAAATCTAGACTCACAGGAGAACGACCATAAGGTGCCCGAGGCAGCAATAGACCCTTGGAGACAAGTCGGCTGGAGGGTGATGTATTGCATCTCGACGCAATTTGAGTGTTCCATCTCCAATAGGAGGCCCTGAACGTTACAATTAACTATGAGTTTTTCGTCGGATTCGAAAATCTAGACTCACAGGAGAACGACCATTTGGTGCCCAAGGCAGCAATAGACCCTTGGAGACAAATCGGCTGGAGGACGATGTATTGAATCTCGACGCAATTTAAGTGTTCCATCGTCATTACAAGGCCCTGAACGTTACAATTAAATATCATTTTTGCGTCGGATTCGAAAATCTAAACTCACAGGAGAACGACCATAAGGTGCCCGAGGCAGCAATAGACCCTTGGAGACAAGTCGGCTGGAGGCCGATGTATTGAATCTCGACGCAATTTGAGTGTTCCATCGTCATTAGGAGGCCCTGGACCTTACAATGAACTATCAGTTTCGCGTCGGATTCGAAAATCTAGACTCACAGGAGACGGGCCACATGGTGCCCAAGGCAGCAATATCCCCTTGTAGACAAGTCGGCAGGAGGAAGATTCATTGACTCTCGACGCAATTTGAGTGTTCCATCGTCATTAAGAGGCCCCGAGCATTACATTTAACTATCAGTTTTGCGTCGATTTCTAAAATGTTGACTCACAGGAGAACGACCAAACGGTGCCCGAGGCAGCAATAGACCCTTGGAAACAAATCGGCTGAATGCCGATGTATTGAATCTCGAGGCAATTTGAGTGTTCCATCGTCATTAGGAAGCCCTGAACGTTACAATTAACAATCAGTTTCGCGTCGGATTCGAAAATCTAGACTCACATGAGAGCGAACATAAGAGGCCGGAGGCAGTAATATCCCCATGGAGACAAGTCGGCTGGAGGACGATGTATTGAATCTCGACGCAATTTGAGTGTCCCATCGTCATTAGGAGGCCCTAAACGTTACAATTAACTATCATTTTTGCGTCGGATTCGATATTCTAAACTCACAGGAGAACGACCATAAGGTGCCCGAGGCAGCAACAGACCCTTGGAGAGAAGTCGGCTGGAGGCCGATGTATTGAATCTCGACGCAATTTGAGTGTTCCATCGTCATTACAAGGCCCTGAACGTTACAATTAAATATCATTTTTGCGTCGGATTTGAAAATCTAGACTCACAGGAGAACGACCATAAGGTGCCCGAGGCAGCAATAGACCCTTGGAGACAAGTCCGCTGGAGGCCGATGTAATGAATCTCGACGCAATTTGAGAGTTCCATCGTCATTAGGAGGCCCTGAACGTTACAATTAACTATCATCTTTGCGTCGGATTCGAAAATCTAGACTCACAGGAGAACGACCATAAGGTGCCCGAGGCAGCAATAGACCCTAGGAGACAAGTCGGCTGGAGGTCGATGTATTGAATCTCGACGCAATTTGAGTGTTCCATCTCCAACAGGAGGCCCTGAACGTTACAATTAACTATGAGTTTTGCGTCGGATTCGAAAATCTAGACTCACAGGAGAACGACCATTTGGTGCCCAAGGCAGCAATAGACCCTTGGAGACAAGTCGGCTGGAGGACGATGTATTGTATCTCGTCGCAATTTGAGTGTTCCATCGTCATTAGGAGGCCCTGGACCTTACAATTAACTATCAGTTTCGCGTGGGATTCGAAAATCTAGACTCACAGGAGACGGACCACATGGTGCCCAAGGCAGCAATATCCCCTTGTAGACAAGTCGGCTGGAGGAAGAATCATTGACTCTCGACGCAATTTGAGTGTTCCATCGTCATTAAGAGGCCCTGAGCATTACATTTAACTATCAGTTTTGCGTCGATTTCTAAAATGTTGACTCACAGGGGAACGACCAAACGGTGCCCGAGGCAGCAATAGACCCTTGGAGACAAATCGGCTGAATGCCGATGTATTGAATCTCGAGGCAATTTGAGTGTTCCATCGTCATTAGGAAGCCCTGAACGTTACAATTAACAATCAGTTTCGCGTCGGATTCGAAAATCTAGACTCACATGACAGCGAACATAAGAGGCCGGAGGCAGTAATATCCCCATGGAGACAAGTCGGCTGGATGACGATGTATTGAATCTCGACGCAATTTGAGTGTCCCATCGTCATTAGGAGGCCCTAAACGTTACAATTAACTATCATTTTTGCGTCGGATTCGATAATCTAAACTCACAGGGGAACGACCATAAGGTGCCCGAGGCAGCAACAGACCCTTGGAGAGAAGTCGGCTGGAGGCCGATGTATTGAATCTCGACGCAATTTGAGTGTTCCATCGTCATTACAAGGCCCTGAACGTTATAATTAAATATCATTTTTGCGTCGGATTCGAAAATCTACACTCACAGGAGAACGACCATAAGGTGCCCGAGGCAGCAATAGACCCTTGGAGACAAGTCGGCTGGAGGCCGATGTAATGAATCTCGATGCAATTTGAGTGTTCCATCGGCATTAGGAGGCCCTGAACGTTACAGTTAACTATCATTTTAGCGTCGGATTCGAAAATCTACTTACAGGAGAAGGATCATATGGTGCACGAGACTGCAATATCCCCTTGGATACAAGTCGACTGGAGGTCGATGTATTGACTCTCCACGCAATTTGAGTGTTCCATCGTCATTAGGAGTCCCTGAACGTTACAATTAACTATCATTTTATCGTCGGATTCGAAAATCTAGACTCACAGGAGAACGACCATAAGGTGCCCGAGGCAGCAATAGACCCTTGGAGACAAGTCGGCTGGAGGACGATGTATTGAATCTCGTCGCAATTTGAGTGTTCCATCGTCATTAGGAGGCCCTGAACGTTACAATTAACTATCATTTTATCGTCGGATTCGAAAATCTAGACTCACAGGAGAACGACCATAAGGTGCCCGTGGAAGCAACAGACCATAGGACACAAGTCGGCTGTAGGCCGATGTATTGAATCTCGACGCAATTTGAGAGTTCCATCGCCAATAGGAGGCCCTGAACGTTACAATTAACTATCATTTTTGCGTCGGATTCGAAAATCTAGACTCACAGGAGAACGACCATAAGGTGCCGAAGGCAGCAATAGACCCTTGGAGACAAGTCGGCTGGAGTCCGATGTATTGAATGTCGACGCAATTTGAGTGTTCCGTCGCTTAAGGAGGCCCTGAACGTTACAGTTAACTATCATTTTAGCGTCGGATTCGAAAATCTACTAACAGGAGAAGGATCATATGGTGCACGAGACTGCAATATCCCCTTGGATACAAGTCGACTGGAGGTCGATGTATTGACTCTCCACGCAATTTGAGTGTTCCATCGTCTTTATGAGTCCCTGAACGTTACAATTAACTATCGGATTCGAAAATCTAGACTCACAGGAGAACGACCATAAGGTGCCCGAGGCAGCAATAGACCCTTGGAGGCAAGTCGGCTGGAAACCGATGTATTGATTCTTGACGCAATTTGAGTGTTCCATCGTCATTACGATGCCCTGAACGTTACAATTAACAATCATTTTAGCGTCGGATTCGAAAATCTACTCACAGGAGAAGTTCATACGGTGCTCGAGACAGCAATATCCCCCTTGGAGACAAATCGACTGGAGGCCGATGTATTGAATATCGACGCAATTTGAGTGTTCCATCGTCATTAAGTCGACCTGAACGTTATAATCAACTATCAGTTTTGCGTCGGATTCGAAAATCTAGACTTACAAGGGTACGACCATAAGGTGCCCGAGGCAGCATTAGACCCTTGGAGACAAGTCGGCTGGAGGACGATGTATTGGATCGCGACGCAATTTGAATGTTCCATCGTCATTAGGAAGCCCTGAATGTTACAATTAACTATCAGTTTTTCGTGGGATTCGAAAATCTAGACTCACAGCAGACGGACCATTTGGTGCCCGAGGCAGCAATATCCCCTTGGAGACAAATCGGCTGGAGGACGAGGTATTGAATCTCGACGCTATTTGAGTCTTCTATTGTCATTAGGAGGTGCTGAACGTTACAATTCACTATCATTTTTGCGTCGGATTCGAAAATCTAGACTCACAGGAGAAGGATCATTTTGTGCCCGAGACAGCAATATCCCCTTGGAGACAAGTCGGCTGGAGGCCGATGTATTGAATCTCGACGCAATTTAAGTGTTCCATCGTCATTACAAGGCCCTGAACGTTACAATTAACTATCATTTTTGCGTCGGATTCGAAAATCTAGAATCACAGGAGAACGACCATAAGGTGCCCGAGGCAGCAATAGACCCTTGGAGACAAGTCGGCTGGAGGCCGATGTATTGAATCTCGACGCAATTTGAGTGTTCCATCGTCATTAGGAGGCCCTGGACCTTACAATTAACTATCAGTTTCGCGTCGGATTCGAAAATCTAGACTCACAGGAGACGGACCACATGGTGCCCAAGGCAGCAATATCCCCTTGTAGACAAGTCGGCTGGAGGAAGATTTATTGACTGTCGACGCAATTTGAGTGTTCCATCGTCATTAAGTGGCCCTGAGCCATTACATTTAACTATCAGTTTTGCGTCGATTTCTAAAATGTTGACTCACAGGGGATCGACCATACGGTGCCCGAGGCAGCAATAGACCCTTGGAGACAAATCGGCTGAATGCCGATGTATTGAATCTCGAGGCAATTTGAGTGTTCCATCGTCATTAGGAAGCCCTGAACGTTACAATTAACAATCAGTTTCGCGTCGGATTCGAAAATCTAGACTCACATGAGAGCGAACATAAGAGGCCGAAGGCAGTAATATCCCCATGGAGACAAGTCGGCTGGAGGACGACGTATTGAATCTCGACGCAATTTGAGTGTCCCATCGTCATTAGGAGGCCCTAAACGTTACAATTAACTATCGTTTTTGCGTCGGATTCGATAATCTAAACTCACTGGAGAACGACCATAAGGTGCCCGAGGCAGCAACAGACCCTTGGAGAGAAGTCGGCTGGAGTTCGTTGTATTGAATCTCGACGCAATTTGAGTGTTCCATCGTCATTACAAGGCCCTGAACGTTACAATTAAATATCATTTTTGCGTCGGATTCGAAAATCTAGACTCACAGGAGAACGACCATAAGTTGCCCGAGGCAGCAATAGACCCTTGGAGACAAGTCGGCTGGAGGCCGATGTAATGAATCTCCACGCAATTTGAGTGTTCCATCGGCATTAGGAGGCCCTGAACGTTACAGTTAACTATCAGTTTAGCGTCGGATTTGAAAATCTACTAACAGGACAAGGATCATATGGTGCACGAGACTGCAATATCCCCTTGGATACAAGTCGACTGGAGGTCGATGTATTGACTCTCGACGCAATTTGAGTGTTCCATCGTCATTAGGAGTCCCTGAACGTTACAATTAACTATCATTTATGCGTCGGATTCGAAAATCTAGACTCACAGGAGAACGACCATAAGGTGCCCGAGGCAGCAATAGACCCTTGGAGACAAATCGGCTGAATGCCGATGTATTGAATCTCGAGGCAATTTGAGTGTTCCATCGTCATTAGGAAGCCCTGAACGTTACAATTAACAATCAGTTTCGCGTCGGATTCGAAAATCTAGACTCACATGACAGCGAACATAAGAGGCCGGAGGCAGTAATATCCCCATGGAGACAAGTCGGCTGGATGACGATGTATTGAATCTCGACGCAATTTGAGTGTCCCATCGTCATTAGGAGGCCCTAAACGTTACAATTAACTATCATTTTTGCGTCGGATTCGATAATCTAAACTCACAGGGGAACGACCATAAGGTGCCCGAGGCAGCAACAGACCCTTGGAGAGAAGTCGGCTGGAGGCCGATGTATTGAATCTCGACGCAATTTGAGTGTTCCATCGTCATTACAAGGCCCTGAACGTTATAATTAAATATCATTTTTGCGTCGGATTCGAAAATCTACACTCACAGGAGAACGACCATAAGGTGCCCGAGGCAGCAATAGACCCTTGGAGACAAGTCGGCTGGAGGCCGATGTAATGAATCTCGATGCAATTTGAGTGTTCCATCGGCATTAGGAGGCCCTGAACGTTACAGTTAACTATCATTTTAGCGTCGGATTCGAAAATCTACTTACAGGAGAAGGATCATATGGTGCACGAGACTGCAATATCCCCTTGGATACAAGTCGACTGGAGGTCGATGTATTGACTCTCCACGCAATTTGAGTGTTCCATCGTCATTAGGAGTCCCTGAACGTTACAATTAACTATCATTTTATCGTCGGATTCGAAAATCTAGACTCACAGGAGAACGACCATAAGGTGCCCGAGGCAGCAATAGACCCTTGGAGACAAGTCGGCTGGAGGACGATGTATTGAATCTCGTCGCAATTTGAGTGTTCCATCGTCATTAGGAGGCCCTGAACGTTACAATTAACTATCATTTTATCGTCGGATTCGAAAATCTAGACTCACAGGAGAACGACCATAAGGTGCCCGTGGAAGCAACAGACCATAGGACACAAGTCGGCTGTAGGCCGATGTATTGAATCTCGACGCAATTTGAGAGTTCCATCGCCAATAGGAGGCCCTGAATGTTACAATTAACTATCATTTTTGCGTCGGATTCGAAAATCTAGACTCACAGGAGAACGACCATAAGGTGCCGAAGGCAGCAATAGACCCTTGGAGACAAGTCGGCTGGAGTCCGATGTATTGAATCTCGACGCAATTTGAGTGTTCCGTCGCTTAAGGAGGCCCTGAACGTTACAGTTAACTATCATTTTAGCGTCGGATTCGAAAATCTACTAACAGGAGAAGGATCATATGGTGCACGAGACTGCAATATCCCCTTGGATACAAGTCGACTGGAGGTCGATGTATTGACTCTCCACGCAATTTGAGTGTTCCATCGTCTTTATGAGTCCCTGAACGTTACAATTAACTATCGGATTCGAAAATCTAGACTCACAGGAGAACGACCATAAGGTGCCCGAGGCAGCAATAGACCCTTGGAGGCAAGTCGGCTGGAAACCGATGTATTGATCTTGACGCAATTTGAGTGTTCCATCGTCATTACGATGCCCTGAACGTTACAATTAACAATCATTTTAGCGTCGGATTCGAAAATCTACTCACAGGAGAAGTTCATACGGTGCTCGAGACAGCAATATCCCCCTTGGAGACAAATCGACTGGAGGCCGATGTATTGAATATCGACGCAATTTGAGTGTTCCATCGTCATTAAGTCGACCTGAACGTTATAATCAACTATCAGTTTTGCGTCGGATTCGAAAATCTAGACTTACAAGGGTACGACCATAAGGTGCCCGAGGCAGCATTAGACCCTTGGAGACAAGTCGGCTGGAGGACGATGTATTGGATCGCGACGCAATTTGAATGTTCCATCGTCATTAGGAAGCCCTGAATGTTACAATTAACTATCAGTTTTTCGTGGGATTCGAAAATCTAGACTCACAGCAGACGGACCATTTGGTGCCCGAGGCAGCAATATCCCCTTGGAGACAAATCGGCTGGAGGACGAGGTATTGAATCTCGACGCTATTTGAGTCTTCTATTGTCATTAGGAGGTGCTGAACGTTACAATTCACTATCATTTTTGCGTCGGATTCGAAAATCTAGACTCACAGGAGAAGGATCATTTTGTGCCCGAGACAGCAATATCCCCTTGGAGACAAGTCGGCTGGAGGCCGATGTATTGAATCTCGACGCAATTTAAGTGTTCCATCGTCATTACAAGGCCCTGAACGTTACAATTAACTATCATTTTTGCGTCGGATTCGAAAATCTAGAATCACAGGAGAACGACCATAAGGTGCCCGAGGCAGCAATAGACCCTTGGAGACAAGTCGGCTGGAGGCCGATGTATTGAATCTCGACGCAATTTGAGTGTTCCATCGTCATTAGGAGGCCCTGGACCTTACAATTAACTATCAGTTTCGCGTCGGATTCGAAAATCTAGACTCACAGGAGACGGACCACATGGTGCCCAAGGCAGCAATATCCCCTTGTAGACAAGTCGGCTGGAGGAAGATTTATTGACTGTCGACGCAATTTGAGTGTTCCATCGTCATTAAGTGGCCCTGAGCCATTACATTTAACTATCAGTTTTGCGTCGATTTCTAAAATGTTGACTCACAGGGGATCGACCATACGGTGCCCGAGGCAGCAATAGACCCTTGGAGACAAATCGGCTGAATGCCGATGTATTGAATCTCGAGGCAATTTGAGTGTTCCATCGTCATTAGGAAGCCCTGAACGTTACAATTAACAATCAGTTTCGCGTCGGATTCGAAAATCTAGACTCACATGAGAGCGAACATAAGAGGCCGAAGGCAGTAATATCCCCATGGAGACAAGTCGGCTGGAGGACGACGTATTGAATCTCGACGCAATTTGAGTGTCCCATCGTCATTAGGAGGCCCTAAACGTTACAATTAACTATCGTTTTTGCGTCGGATTCGATAATCTAAACTCACTGGAGAACGACCATAAGGTGCCCGAGGCAGCAACAGACCCTTGGAGAGAAGTCGGCTGGAGTTCGTTGTATTGAATCTCGACGCAATTTGAGTGTTCCATCGTCATTACAAGGCCCTGAACGTTACAATTAATTATCATTTTTGCGTCGGATTCGAAAATCTAGACTCACAGGAGAACGACCATAAGTTGCCCGAGGCAGCAATAGACCCTTGGAGACAAGTCGGCTGGAGGCCGATGTATTGCATCTCGACGCAATTTGAGTGTTCCATCGGCATTAGGAGGCCCTGAACGTTACAGTTAACTATCAGTTTAGCGTCGGATTTGAAAATCTACTAACAGGACAAGGATCATATGGTGCACGAGACTGCAATATCCCCTTGGATACAAGTCGACTGGAGGTCGATGTATTGACTCTCGACGCAATTTGAGTGTTCCATCGTCATTAGGAGTCCCTGAACGTTACAATTAGCTATCATTTATGCGTCGGATTCGAAAATCTAGACTCACAGGAGAACGACCATAAGGTGCCCGAGGCAGCAATAGACCCTTGGAGACAAGTCGGCTGGAGGACGATGTATTGACTCTCGTCGCAATTTGAGTGTTCCATCGTCATTAGGAGGCCCTGAACGTTACAAATAACTATAATTTTATCGTCGGATTTGAAAATCTAGACTCACAGGAGAACGACCATAAGGTGCCCGAGCCAGCAACAGACCATAGGAGACAAAGTCGGCTGGAGGCCGATGTATTGAATCTCGACGCAATTTGAGTGTTCCATCGCCAATAGGAGGCCCTGAACGATACAATTAACAATCATTTTTGCGTCGGATTCGAAAATCTTGACTCACAGGAGAACGACCATAAGGTGCCCGAGGCAGCAATAGACCCTTGGAAACAAGTCGGCTGGAGGCTGATGTATTGAATCTCGACGCAATTTGAGTGTTCCATCGGCATTAGGAGGCCCTGAACGTTACAATTTACTATCAGTTTTGCGTCGGATTCGAAAATCTAGACTCACAGGAGACGGACCACATGGAGCCCGAGGCAGCAATATCCCCTTGTAGACAAGTCGGCTGGAGGAAGATTTATTGTCTCTCGACGCAATTTGAGTGTTCCATTGTCATTAAGAGGCCCAGAGCATTACATTTATCTATCAGTTTTGCGTCGGATTCTAAAATGTTGACTCACAGGGGAACGACCATACGGTGCCCGAGGCAGCAATAGACCCTTGCAGACAAATCGGCTGAATGCCGATGTATTGAATCTCGAGGCAATTTGAGTGTTCCATCGTCATTAGGAAGCCCTGAACGTTACAATTAACAATCAGTTTCGCGTCGGATTCGAAAATCTAGACTCACATGAGAGCGAACATAAGAGGCCGGAGGCAGTAATATCCCCATGGAGTCAAGTCGGCTGGAGGACGATGTATTGAGCTCGACGCAATTTGAGTGTCCCATCGTCATTAGGAGGCCCTAAACGTTACAATTAACTATCATTTTTGCGTCGGATTCGATAATCTAAACTCACAGGAGAACGACCATAAGGTGCCCGAGGCAGCAACAGACCCTTGGAGTCAAGTCGGCTGGAGGCCGATGTATTGAATCTCGACGCAATTTGAGTGTTCCATCGGCATTAGGAGGCCCTGAACGTTACAGTTAACTATCATTTTAGCGTCGGATTCGAAAATCTACTAACAGGAGAAGGTTCATATGGTGCACGAGACTGCAATATCCCCTTGGATACAAGTCGACTGGAGGTCGATGTATTGACTCTCGACGCAATTTGAGTGTTCCATCGTCTTTAGGAGTCCCTGAACGTTACAATTAACTATCATTTATGCGTCGGATTCGAAAATCTAGACTCACAGGAGAACGACCATAAGGTGCCCGAGGCAGCAATAGACCCTTGGAGGCAAGTCGGCTGGAAACGATGTTTTGATTCTTGACGCAATTTGAGTGTTCCATCGTCATTAGGAGGCCCTGAACGTTACAATTAACAATCATTTTAGCGTCGGATTCGAAAATCTACCTACAGGAGAAGTTCATACGTTGCTCGAGACAGCAATATACCCCTTGGAGACAAATCACTGGAGGCCGATGTATTGAATATCGACGCAATTTGAGTGTTCCATCGTCATTAAGTCGCCCTGAACGTTATAATGAACTATCAGTTTTGAGTCGGATTCGAAAAACTAGACTTACAAGAGTACGACCATATGGTGCCCGAGGCAGCATTAGACCCTTGGAGACAAGTCGGCTAGAGGACGATGTATTGGATCGCGACGCAATTTGAGTGTTCCATCGTCATTAGGAGGCCCTGAATGTTACAATTAACTATCAGTTTTTCGTCGGATTCGAAAATCTAGACTCACAGCAGACGGACCATTTGGTGCCGGAACAGCAATATCCCCTTGGAGACAAATCGGCTTGAGGACGATGTATTGAATCTCGACGCAATTTGAGTCTTCTATCGTCATTAGGAGGCGCTGAACGTTACAATTCACTATCATTTTTGCGTCGGATTCGAAAATCTAGACTCACAGGAGAAGGATCATATTGTGCCCGAGACAGCAATATCCCCTTGGAGACAAGTCGGCTGGAGGCCGATGTATTGAATCTCGACGCAATTTAAGTGTTCCATCGTCATTACAAGGCCCTGTACGTTACAATTAACTATCATTTTTGCGTCGGATTCGAAAATCTAGACTCACAGGAGGACGACCATAAGGTGCCCGAGGCAGCAATAGACCCTTGGAGACAAGTCGGCTCGAGGCCGATGTATTGAATCTCGACGCAATTTGAGTGTTCCATCGTCATTAGGAGGCCCTGGACCTTACAATTAACTATCA
Source organism: Schistocerca serialis cubense (assembly GCF_023864345.2). Taxonomy (NCBI): domain Eukaryota; kingdom Metazoa; phylum Arthropoda; class Insecta; order Orthoptera; family Acrididae; genus Schistocerca; species Schistocerca serialis. The sequence continues at coordinate 7,775,929 of NC_064647.1, forward strand.
GTTTCGCATCGGATAAGAAAACCTAGACTCACAGGAGACGGACCACATGGTGCCCAAGGCAGCAATATCCCCTTGTAGACAAGTCGGCTGGAGGAATATTTATTGACTCTCGACGCAATTTGAGTGTTCCATCGTCATTAAGAGGCTCTGAGCATTACATTTAACTATCAGTTTAGCGTCGATTTCTAAAATGTTGTCTCACAGGGGAACGACCATACGGTGCCCGAGGCAGCTATAGACCCTTGGAGACAAATCGGCTGAATGCCGATGTATTGAATCTAGAGGCAGTTTGAGTGTTCCATCGTCATAAGGTTCCCTGAACGTTACAATTAACAATCAGTTTCGCGTCGGATTCGAAAATCTAGACTCACATGAGAGCGAACATAAGAGGCCGGAGGCAGTAATATCCCCATGGAGACAAGTCTGCTGGAGGACGATGTATTGAATCTCGACGCAATTTGAGTGTCCCATCGTCATTAGGAGGCCCTAAACGTTACAATTAACTATCATTTTTGCGTCGGATTCGATAATCTAAACTCACAGGAGAACGACCATAAGGTGCCCGAGGCAGCAACAGACCCTTGGAGACAAGTCGGCTGGAGGCCGATGTATTGAATCTGGACGCAATTTGAGTGTTCCATCGTCACAACAAGGCCCTGAACGTTACAATTAAATATCATTTTTGCGTCGGATTCGAAAATCTAGACTCACAGGAGAACGACCATAAGGTGCCCGAGGCAGCAATAGACCCTTGGAGACAAGTCGGATGGAGGCCGATGTAATGAATCTCGACGCAATTTGAGTGTTCCATCGGCATTAGGAGGCCCTGAACGTTACAGTTAACTATCAGTTTAGCGTCGGATTTGAAAATCTACTAACAGGACAAGGATCATATGGTGCACGAGACTGCAATATCCCCTTGGATACAAGTCGACTGGAGGTCGATGTATTGACTCTCGACGCGTCGGATTCGAAAATCTAGACTCACAGGAGAACGACCATAAGGTGCCCGAGGCAGCAATAGACCCTTGGAGACAAGTCGGCTGGAGGACGATGTATTGACTCTCGTCGCAATTTGAGTGTTCCATCGTCATTAGGAGGCCCTGAACGTTACAAATAACTGTAATTTTATCGTCGGATTTGAAAATCTAGACTCACAGGAGAACGACCATAAGGTGCCCGAGGCAGCAACAGACCATAGGAGACAAGTCGGCTGGAGGCCGATGTATTGAATCTCGACGCAATTTGAGTGTTCCATCGCCAATAGGAGGCCCTGAATGATACAATTAACTATCATTTTTGCGTCGGATTCGAAAATCTTGACTCACAGGAGAACGACCATAAGGTGCCCGAGGCAGCAATAGACCCCTTGGAGACAAGTCGGCTGGAGGCCGAAGTATTGAATCTCGACGCAATTTGAGTGATCCATCGGCATTAGGAGGCCCTGCACGTTACAATTATATATCATTTTTGCGTCGGATTCGATACTCTAAACTCACAGGAGAACGACCATAATGTGCCCGAGGCAGCAATAGACCCCTGGAGACAAGTCGGCTGGAGGCCGATGAATTGAATCTCGACGCAATTTGAGTGTTCCATCGGCATTAGGAGGCCCTGAACGTTACAGTTAACTATCATTTTTGCGTCGGAATCGATAATCTAAACTCACAGTAGAACGACCATAAGGTGCCCGAGGCAGCAATAGACCCCTTGGAGACAAGTCGGCTGGAGGCCGATGTATTGAATCTCGACGCAATTTGAGTATCCCATCGTCATTAGAAGGCCCTGAACGTTACAATTAACTATCATTTATGCGTCGGATTCGAAAATCTACTCACAGGAGAAGTTCATACGGTGCTCGAGACAGCAATATCCCCTTGGAGACAAGTCCGCTGGAGGCCGATGTATTGAATCTTGACGCAATTTGAGAGTTCCATCGGCATTAGGAGGCCCTGAACGTTACAATTAACTATCATTTTTGCGTCGGATTCAAAAATCAGACTCACAGGAGACGGACCGTTTTATGCCCGAGGCAGCAATATCCCCGTGGAGACAAATCAGCTGGAGGACGATGTATTGAATCTCTTCGCAATTTGAGAGTTCTATCGTCATCAGGAGGCGCAGAACGTTACTATTCACAATAATTTTTGCGTCGGATTCGAAAATCTAGACTCACAGGAGAAGGATCATACGGTGCCCGAGACAGCAATATCCCCTTGGAGACAAGTCCGCTGGAGGCCGATGTATTGAATCTCGACGCAATTTGAGTGTTCCATCGGCATTAGGAGGCCCTGAACGTTACAATTAACTATCATTTTAGCGTCGGATTCGATAATCTAAACTCACAGGGGAACGACCATAAGGTGCCCGAGGCAATAACAGACCCTTGGAGGCAAGTCGGCTGGAGGCCGATGTATTGAATCTCGACGCAATTTGAGTGTTCCATCGTCATTAGGAGGCCCTAAACGTTACAATTAACTATCATTTTTGCGTCGGATACAATAATCTAAACTCACAGGAGAACGTCCAAAAGGTGCCCGAGGCAGCAACAGACCCTTGGAGACAAGTCGGCTGGAGGACGATGTATTGAATCTCGACGCAATTTTAGTGTTCCATCGTCATTACAAGGCCCTGAACGTTACAATTAACTATCATTTTTGCGTCGGATTCGAAAATCTAGACTCACAGGAGATCGACCACAAGGTGCCCGAGGCAGCAATAGACCCTTGGAGACAAGTCGGCTGGAGGCCGATGTATTGAATCTCGACGCAATTTGAGTGTTCCATCGGCATTAGGAGGCCCTGAACGTTACAATTAACTATCATTTTTGCGTCGGATTCGAAAATCTAGACTTACAAGAGAACGACCATAAGGTGCCCGAGGCAGCATTAGACCCTTGGAGACAAGTCGGCTGGAGGACGATGTATTAAATCTCGACGCAATTTGAGAGTTCTATCGTCATCAGGAGGCGCTGAACGTTACTATTCACTATCATTTTTGCGTCGAATTCGAAAATCTAGACTCACGTGAGAAGGATCATATGGTGCCCGAGAGAGCAATATCCCCTTGGAGACAAGTCCGCTGGAGGCTGATGTATTGAATCTCGACGCAATTTGAGTGTTCCATCGTCATTAGGAGGCCCTGAACCTAACAATTAACTATCAGTTTCGCGTCGGATTCGAATATCTAGACTCACAGAAGACGGACCACATGGAGCACGAGGCAGCAATATCCCCTTGGAGACAAGTCGGCTGGAGGCCGATGTACTGAATCTCGACGCAATTTGAGTGTTCCATCGTCATTACAAGGCCCTGAACGTTACAATTAACTATCTTTTTGCGTCGGATTGAAAAAACCAGACTCACAGGAGACGGACCATTTGGTGCCCGAGGCAGCAATATCCCCTTGGAGACAAATCAGCTGGAGGACGATGTATTGAATCTCGACGCAATTTGAGAGTTCTATCGTCATCAGGAGGCGCTGAACGTTACTATTCACTATCATTTTTGCGTCGGATTCGAAAATCTAGACTCACAGGAGAAGGATCATATGGTGCCCGAGACAGCAATATCCCCTTGGAGACAAGTCCGCTGGAGGCCGATGTATTGAATCTCGACGCAATTTGAGTGTTCCATCGTCATTAGGAGGCCCTGAACCTTACAATTAACTATCAGTTTCGCGTCGGATTCGAAAATCTAGACTCACAGGAGACGGACCACATGGAGCCCGAGGCAGCAACATCCCCTTGTAGACAAGTCGGCTGGAGGAAGATGTATTGACTCTCGACGCAATTTGAGTGTGTCCAGCGTCATTAAGAGGCCCTGAGCATTACATTTAACTATCAGTTTTGCGTCGGATTCTAAAATGTTGACTCACAGGGGAACGACCATACGGTGCCCGAGGCAGCTATTGACCCTTCGAGACAAGTCGGTCGGAGGACGATGTATTGGATCGCGACGCAAAATGAGTGTTCCATCGTAATTAGGAGGCCCTGAAAGTTACAATTAACTATCAGTTTTTCGTCGGATTCGATAAAATCTAAACTCACAGGAGAACGTCCATAAGGTGCCCGAGGCAGCAACAGACCCTTGGAGACAAGTCGGCTGGAGGCCGATGTATTGAATCTCGACGCAATTTGAGTGTTCCATCGTCATTACAAGGCCCTGAACGTGACAATTAACTATCATTTTTGCGTCGGATTCGAAAATCTAGACTCACAGGAGAACGACCATAAGGTGCCCGAGGCAGCAATAGACCCTTGGAGACAAGTCGGCTGGAGGCCGATGTATTGAATCCCGACGCAATTTGAGTGTTCCATCGGCATTAGGTGGCCCTGAACGTTACAATTAACTATCATTTTAGCGTCGGATTCGATAATCTAAACTCACAGGAGAACGACCATAAGGTGCCCGAGGCAATAACAGACCTTTGGAGGCAAGTCGGCTGGAGGCCGATGAATTGAATCTCGACGCAATTTGAGTGTTCCATCGTCATGAGGAGGCCCTAAACGTTACAATTAACTATCATTTTTGCGTCGGATTCGATAATCTAAACTCACAGGAGATCGTTTATAAGGTGCCCGAGGCAGCAACAGACCCTTGGAGACAAGTCGGCTGGAGGCCGATGTATTGAATCTCGACGCAATTTGAGTGTTCCATCGGCATTAGGAGAACCTGAACGTTACAATTAACTATCGATTTTGCGTCGGATTCGAAAATCTAGACTTACAAGAGAACGACCATAAGGTGCCCGAGGCAGCATTAGACCCTTGGAGACAAGCCGGCTGGAGGACGATGTATTAAATCTCGACGCAATTTGAGTGTTCCATCGTCATGAGGAGGCCCTAAACGTTAGAATTAACTATCATTTTTGCGTCGGATTCGAAAATCTAAACTCACAGGAGAACGACCATAAGGTGCCCGAGGCAGCAATAGACCCTTGGAGACAAGTCGGCTGGAGGCCGATGTATTGAATCTCGACGCAATTTGAGTGTTCCATTGGCATTAGGAGGCCCTGAACGTTACAGTTAACTATCATTTTAGCGTCGGATTCGAAAATCTACTAACAGGAGAAGGATCATATGGTGCACGAGACTTCAAAATCCCCTTGGATACAAGTCGGCTGGAGGCCGATGTATTGAATCTCGACGCAATTTGAGTGTTCCATCGTCATTAGGAGGCCCTAAACCTTACAATTAACCATCAGTTTCGCGTCGGATTCGAAAATCTACTCACAGGAGAAGTACATACGGTGCTCGAGACAGCAATATACCCCTTGGAGACAAATCGACTGGAGGCCGATGTATTGAATATCGACGCAATTTGAGTATTCAATCGTCATTAGGAGGCCCTGAACCTTACAATTCACTATCAGTTTCGCGTCGGATTCGAAAATCTAGACTCACAGGAGACGGACCACATGGAGCCCGAGGCAGCAATATCCCCTTGTAGACAAGTCCGCTGGAGGAAGATGTATTGAATCTCGATGCAATTTGAGTGTTCCATCGTCATTAAGAGGCCCTGAGCATTACATTTAACTATCAGTTTTGCGTCGGATTCGAAAATCTAGACTTACAAGAGAACGACCATAAGGTGCCCGAGGCAGCATTAGACCCTTGGAGACAAGTCGGCTGGAGGACGATGTATTGAATCTCGACGGAATTTGAGTGTCCCATCGTCATTAGAAGGCCATGAACGTTACAATTAACTATCATTAATGCTTCGGATTCGAGAATCTACTCACAGGAGAAGTTCATACGGTGCCCGAGACAGCAATATCCCCTTGGAGACAAGTCCGCTGGAGGCCGATGTATTGAATCTCGAAGCAATTTGAGAGTTCTATCGGCATTAGGCGGCCCTGAACGTTACAATTAACTATCATTTTTGCGGCGGATTCGAAAATCTAGACTCACAGGAGAACGACCATACGGTGCCCGAGGCAGCAATGGACCCTTGGAGACAAGTCGGCTGGAGGCCGATGTATTGAATCTCGACGCAATTTGAGTGTTCCATCGGCATTAGGAGGCCCTGAACGTTACAATTAACTATCATGTTTGCGTCGGATTCGATAGTCTAAACTCACAGGAGAACGACCATAAGGTGCCCAAGGCAGCAACAGACCCTTGGAGACAAGTCGGCTGGAGGCCGATGTATTGAATCTCGACGCAATTTGAGTGTTCCATCGTCATTAGGAGGCCCTAAACGTTACAATTAACTATCATTTTTGCGTCGGATTCGATAATCTAAACTCACAGGAGAACGACCATAAGGTGCCCGAGGCAGCAACAGTCCCTTGGAGACAAGTCGGCTGGAGTCCGATGTATTGAATCTCGACGCAATTTGAGTGTTCCATCGTCATTACAAGGCCCTGAACGTTACAATTAACTATCATTTTTGCGTCGGATTCGAAAATCTAGACTCACAGGAGAACGACCATAAAGTGCCCGAGACAGCAATAGACCCTTGGAGACAAATCGGCTGAATGCCGATGTATTGAATCTCGAGGCAATTTGAGTGTTCGATTGTCATTAGGAAGCCCTGAACGTTGCAATTAACAATCAGTTTCGCGTCGGATTCGAAAATCTAGACTCACATGAGAGCGAACATAAGAGGCCGGAGGCAGTAATATCCCCATGGAGACAAGTCGGCTGGAGGACGATGTATTGAATCTCGACGCAATTTGAGTGTCCCATCGTCATTACAAGGCCCTGAACGTTACAATTAAGTATAATTTTTGCGTCGGGTCCAAAAATCCAGACTCACAGGAGACGGGCCATTGGGTGCCCGAGGCAGCAATATCCCCTTGGAGACATTTCAGCTGGAGGACGATGTATTGAATCTCGACGCAATTTGAGAGTTCTATCGTCATCAGGAGGCGCTGAACGTTACTATTCACTATCATTTTTGCGTCGGATTCGAAAATCTAGACTCACAGGAGAAGGATCATATGGTGCCCGAGACAGCAATATCCCCTTGGAGGCAAGTCCGCTGGAGGCCGATGTATTGAATCTCGACGCAATTTGAGTGTTCCATCATCATTAGGAGTCCCTGAACCTAACAATTAACTATCAGTTTCGCGTCGGATTCGAAAATCTAGACTCACAGGAGACGGACCACATGGAGCCCGAGGCAGCAATATCCCCTTGTAGACAAGTCGGCTGGAGGAAGATGTATTGACTCTCGACGCAATTTGAGTGTTCCATCGTCACTAACAGGCCCTGAGCATTACATTTAACTATCAGTTTTGCGTCGGATTCTAAAATGTTGACTCACAGGGGAACGACCATACGGTGCCTGAGGCAGCTATTGACCCTTGGAGACAAGTCGGTTGGAGGACGATGTATTGGATCGCGACGCAAAATGAATGTTCCATCGTCATTAGGAGGCCCTGAATGTTACAATTAACTATCAGTTTTTCGACGGATTCGAAAATCTAAACTCACAGGAGAATGACCATAAGGTGCCCGAGGCAGCAATAGACCCTTGGAGACAAGTCGGCTGGAGGCCGTTGTATTGAATCTCGACGCAATTTGAGTGTCCCATCGTCTTTAGAAGGCCCTGAACGTTTCAATTAACTATCATTTATGCGTCGGATTCGAAAATCTACTCACAGGAGAAGTTCATTCGGTGCTCGAGACAGCAATATCCCCTTGGAGACAAGTCCGCTGGAGGCCGATGTATTGAATCTCGACGCAATTTGAGTGTTCCTTCGTCATTAGGAGGCCTTGAACCTTACAATTAACTATCAGTTTCGCGTCGGATTCGAAAATCTAAACTCACAGGAGAACGACCATAAGGTGCCCGAGGCAGCAATAGACCATTGGAGACAAGTCGGCTGGAGGCCGATGTATTGAATCTCGACGCAATTTGAGTGTTCCATCGGCATTAGGAGGCCCTGAACGTTACAGTTAACTATCATTTTAGCGTCGGATTCGGAAATCTACTAACAGGAGAAGGATCATATGGTGCACGAGACTGCAATATCCCCTTGGATACAAGTCGGCTGGAGGCCGATGTATTGAATCTCGACGCAATTTGAGTGTTCCATCGTCATTAGGAGGCCCTAAACGTTATACTTAACTATCAGTTTCGCGTCGGATTCGAAAATCTACTCACAGGAGAAGTTCATACGGTGCTCGAGACAGCAATATAACCTTGGAGACAAGTAGGCTGGAGGCCGATGTATTGAATCTCGACGCAATTTGAGTGTTCCATCGTCATTACAAGGCCCTGAACGTTACAATTAACTATCATTTTTGCGTCGGATTCGATAATCTAAACTCACAGGAGAACGACCATAAGGTGCCCGAGGCAGCAATAGACCCTTGGAGACAAGTCGGCTGGAGGACGATGTATTGAATCTCGACGCAATTTGAGAGTTCCATCGTCATTAGGAAGCCCTGAACGTTACAATTAACAATCAGTTTCGCATCGGTTTCGAAAATCTAGACTCACATGAGAGCGAACATAAGAGGCCAGAGGCAGTAAAATCCCCATGGAGACAAGTCGGCTGGAGGACGATGTATTGAATCTCGACGCAATTTGAGTGTTCCATCGGCATTACAAGGCCCTGAACGTTACAATTAACTATCATTTTTGCGTCGGATTCGAAAATCTAGACTTACAAGAGAACGACCATAAGGTGCCCAAGGCAGCATTAGAACCTTGGAGACAAGTCGGCTGGAGGACGAAGTATTGAATCTCGACGCAATTTGAGAGTTCTATCGTCATCAGGAGGCGCTGAACGTTACTATTCACTATCATTTTTGCGTCGGATTCGAAAATCTAGACTTACAAGAGAACGACCATAAGGTGCCCGAGGCAGCAAAGACCTTTGGAGACAAGTCGGCTGGAGGCCGATGTATTGAATCTCGACGCAATTTGAGTGTTCCATCGCGCATTAGGAGGCCCTGAACGTTACAGTTAACTATCAGTTTCGCGTCGGATTCGAAAATCTAGACTCACAGGAGAACGACCATAAGGTGCCCGAGGCAGCAATAGACCCTTGGAGACAAGTCGGCTGGAGGACGATGTATTGAATCTCGACGCAATTTGAGTGTTCCAATGGCATTAGGAGGCCCTGAACGTTACAATTAACTATCATTTTAGCGTCGGATTCGAAAATCTACTCACAGGAGAATTTCATACGGTGCTCGAGACAGCAATATACCCCTTGGAGACAAATCGACTGGAAGCCGATGTATGGAATATCGTCGCAATTTGAGTGTTCCATCGTCATTAGGAGGCCCTAAACGTTACAATTAACTTTCATTTTTGCGTCGGATTCGATAATCTAAACTCACAGGAGAACGACCATAAGGTGCCCGTGGCAGCAACAGACCCTTGGAGACAAGTCGGCTGGAGGCCGATGTATTGAATCTCGACGCAATTTGAGTGTTCCATCGTCCTTAGGAGGCCCTGAACGTTACAATTAACTATCAGTTTCGCGTCGGATTCGAAAATCTAGACTCACAGGAGAACGACCATAAGGTGCCCGAGGCAGCAATAGACCCTTGGAGACAAGTCGGCTGGAGGACGATGTATTGAATCTCGACGTAATTTGAGAGTTCCATCGTCATTAGGAGGCCCTGAAAGTTACAATTAACTATCATTTTTGCGTCGGATTCGAAAATCTAGACTTACAAGAGAACGACCATAAGGTGCCCGAGGCAGCAAAGACCTTTGGAGAAAGGTCGGCTGGAGTCCGATGTATTGAATCTCGACGCAATTTGAGTGTTCCATCGGCATTAGGAGGCCCTGAATGTTACAATTAACTATCAGTTTCGCGTCGGATACGAAAATCTAGACTCACAGGAGACGGACCACATGGAGCCCAAGGCAGCAATATCCCCTTGTAGACAAGTCGGCTGGAGGAATATGTATTGACTCTCGACGCAATTTGAGTGTTCCATCGTCATTAAGTTGCCCTGAGCATTACATTTAACTATCAGTTTTGCGTCGGATTATAAAATGTTGACTAACAGGAGAACGACCAGAAGGTGCCCGAGGCAGCTACAGACCCTTGGAGACAAGTCGGCTGGAGGCCGATGAATTGAATCTCGACGCAATTTGAGTGTTCCATCGTCATTACAACGCCCTGAACGTTACAATTAACTATCATTTTAGCGTCGGATTCGAAAATCTACTCACAGGAGAAGTTCATACGGTGCTCGAGACAGCAATATACCCCTTGGAGACAAATCGACTGGAAGCCGATGTATGGAATATCGTCGCAATTTGAGTGTTCCATCGTCATTAGGAGGCCCTAAACGTTACAATTAACTTTCATTTTTGCGTCGGATTCGATAATCTAAACTCACAGGAGAACGACCATAAGGTGCCCGAGGCAGCAACAGACCCTTGGAGACAAGTCGGCTGGAGGCCGATGTATTGAATCTCGACGCAATTTGAGTGTTCCATCGTCCTTAGGAGGCCCTGAACGTTACAATTAACTAGCAGTTTTGCGTCGGATTCGAAAACTTAGAATCACCGGAGAAGGACAATGTGGTGCCCGAGGCAGCGATATCCCCTTGGAGACAAGTCGGCTGGAGGACGATGTATTGAATCTCGACGCAATTTGAGTGTTCCATCGTCATTAGGAGGCCCTAAACGTTACAATTAACTATCATTTTTGCGTCGGATTCGATTATCTAAACTCACAGGAGAACGACCATAAGGTGCCCGAGGCAGCAACAGACCCTCGTAGAAAAGTCGGCTGGAGGCCGATGTATTGAATCTCGACGCTATTTGAGTGTTCCATCGTCATTACAAGGCCCTGAACGTTACAATAAAATATCATTTTTGCGTCGGATTCGAAAATCTAGACTCACAGGAGAACGACCATAAGGTGCCCGAGGCAGCAATAGACCCTTGGAGACAAGTCGGCTGGAGGCCGATGTATTGAATCTCGACGCAATTTGAGTGTTCCATCGTCATTACAAGGCCCTGAACGTTACAATTAACTATCATTTTTGCGTCGGATTCGATAATCTAAACTCACAGGAGAACGAACATAAGGTGATCGAGGCAGCAACAGACCCTTCGAGACAAGTCGGCTGGATGCCGATGTATTGAATCTCGACGCAATTTGGGTGTTCCATCGGCATTAGGTCGCCCTGAACGTTACAATTAACTATCATTTTTGCGTCGGATTCGATAATATAAACTCACAGGAGAACGACCATAAGGTGCCCGAGGCAGCAACAGACCCTTGGAGACAAGTCGGCTGGGGGCCGATGTATTGCATCTCGACGCAATTTGAGTGTTCCATCGTCATTAGAAGGACCTGAACGTTACTATTAACTATCATTTTTGCGTCGGATTCGAAATTCTAGACTCACAGGAGAACGACCATAAGGTGCCCGAGGCAGCAATAGACCCTTGGAGACAAGTCGGCTGGAGGACGATGTATTGAATCTCGACGCAATTTGAGGGTTCCATCGTCATTAGGAGGCCCTAACCGTTACAATTAACTATCATTTTTGCGTCGGATTCGATAATCTAAACTCACAGGAGAACGTCTATAAGGTGCCCGAGGCAGCAATATCCCCTTGGAGACGTCGGCTGGAGGCCGATGTATTGAATCTCGACGCAATTTGAGTAATCCATCGGCATTAGGAGGCCCTGATCGTTACAATTAACTATCATTTTTGCGTCGGATTCGATAATCTAAACTCACTGGAGAACGACCATAAGGTGCCCGAGGCAGCAACAGACCCTTGGAGACAAGTCCGCTGGAGGACGATATATTGAATCTCGACGCAATTTGAGTGTTCCATCGTCATTACAAGGCCCTGAACGTTACAATTAACTATCATTTTAGCGTCGGATTCGAAAATGTACTCACAGGAGAAGTTCATACGGTGCTCGAGACAGCAATATACCCCTTGGAGACAAATCGACTGCAGGCCGATGTATTAAATATCGACGCAATTTGAGTGTTCCATCGTCTTTAGGAGTCCCTGAACGAAACAATTAACTATCATTTTTGCATCGGATTCGATAATCTAAACTCACAGGAGAACGACCATAAGGTGCACGAGGCAGAAACAGACCCTTGGAGACAAGTCGGCTGGAGGCCGATGTATTGAATCTCGAAGCAATTTGAGTGTTCCATCGTCATTGCAAGGCCCTAAACGTTACAATTAACTATCATTTTTGCGTCGGATTCGATAATCTAAACTCACAGGAGAACGACCATAAGGTGCCCGAGGCAGCAATAGACTCTTGGAGACAAGTCGGCTGGAGGCCGATGTATTGGATCGCGACGCAAAATGAGTGTTCCATCGTCATTAGGAGGCCCTAAACGTTACAATTAACTATCATTTTGGGTCGGATTCGATAATCTAAACTCACAGGAGAACGACCATAAGGTGCCCGAGGCAGCAATATCCCCTTGGAGACAAGTCGGCTGGAGGCCGATGTATTGAATCTCGACGTAATTTGAGTGTTCCATCGTCATTAGGAGGCCCTAAACGTTGCAATTAACTATCATTTTTGCGTCGGATTCGATAATCTAAACTCACAGGAGAACGACCATAAGGTGCCCGAGGCAGCAATATCCCCTTGGAGACAAGTCGGCTGGAGGCCGATGTATTGTATCTCGACGCAATTTGAGTGTTCCATCGTCATTAGGAGGCCCTAAACGTTACAATTAACTATCATTTTAGCGTCGGATTCGATAATCTAAAGTCACAGGAGAACGACCATAAGGTGCCCGAGGCAGCAACAGACCCTTGGAGACAAGTCGGCTGGAGGCCGATGTATTGAATCTCGACGCAGTTTGAGTGTTCCAACGTCATTACAAGGCCCTGAACGTTACAATTAACTATCGTTTTGGCGTCGGATTCAAAAATCTAGACTCACAGGAGAACGACCATTAGGTGCTCGTGGCAGCAATAGACCCTTGGAGACAAGTCGGCTGGAGGTCGATGTATTGGATCGCGACGCAATTTGAGTGTTCCATCGTCATTAGGAGGCCCTAAACGTTACAATTAACTATCATTTTTGCGTCGGATTCGATAATCTAAACTCACAGGAGAACGACCATAAGGTGCCCGAGGCAGCAACAGACCCTTGGAGACAAGTCGGCTGGAGGCCGATGTATTGAATATCGACGCAATTTGAGTGTTCCATCGTCTTTAGGAGTCACTGAACGTTACAATTAACTATCATTTTTGCGTCGGATACGAAAATCTAGACTCACAGGAGAACGACCATAAGGTGCTCGTGGCAGCAATAGACCCTTGGAGACAAGTCGGCTGGAGGCCGATGTATTGAATCCCGACGCAATTTGAGTGTTCCATCGTCATTACAAGGCCCTGAACGTTACAATTAACTATCATTTTTGCGTCGGATTCTAAAATGTTGACTCACAGGGGAACGACCATACGGTGCCCGAGGCAGCAATAGACCATTGGAGACAAGTCGGCTGCAGGCCGATGTATTGAATCTCGACGCAATTTGAGAGTTCTACCGTCATCAGGAGTCGCTGAAAGTTACTATTCACTACCATTTTTGCGTCGGATTCGAAAATCTAGACTCACAGGAGAACGACCATAAGGTGCCCGAGGCAGCAATAGACCCTTGGAGACAAGTCGGCTGGAAACCGATGTATTGAATCTCGACGCAATTTGAGTGTTCCATCGTCATTGCAAGGCCCTGAACGTTACAATTAACTATCTTTTTTGCGTCGGATTCGAAAATTTAGACTCACAGGAGACGGACCACATGGAGCCCGAGGCAGCAATATCCCATTGGAGACAAGTCCGCTGGAGCTCGATGTATTGAATCTCGACTCAATTTGAGTGTTCCATCGTCATTAGGTGGCCCTGAACGTTACAATTAACTATCATTTTTGCGTCGGATTCGAAAATCTAGACTTACAGGAGAACGACCATAAGGTGCCCGAGGCAGCATTAGACCCGTGGAGACAAGTCGGCTGGAGGCCGATGTATTGAATATCGACGCAATTTGAGTGTTCCATCGTAATTACAAGGCCCTGAACGTTACAATTAACTATCATTTTTGCGTCGGATTGGAAAATCTAGACTCACAGGAGAACGACCATAAGGAGCCCGAGGCAGCAATAGACCCTTGGAGACAAGTCGGCTGGAAACCGATGTATTGATTCTTGACGCAATTTGAGTGTTCCATCGTCTTTAGGAGGCCCTGAACGTTACAATTCACTATCATTTTTGCGTCGGATTCGAAAATCTAGACTCACAGGAGAAGGACCATGTGGTGCCCGAGGCAGCAATAGACCCTTGAAGAGAAGTCGGCTGGAGGCCGATGTATTGAATCTCGACGCAATTTGAGTGTTCCATCGTCATTACAAGGCCCTGAACGTTACAATTAACTATCATTTTTGCGTCGGATTCGAAAATCTAGACTCACAGGAGAACGACCATGTGGTGCCCGAGGCAGCAATAGACCCTTGGAGACAAGTCGGGTGGAGGCCGATGTATTGAATCTCGACGCAATTTGAGTGTTCCATAGGCATTAGGAGGCCCTGAACGTTACAATTAACTATCATTTTGGCGTCGGATTCGAAAATCTAGACTTACAAGAGAACGACCATAAGGTGCCCAAGGCAGCATTCGAACCTTGGAGACAAGTCGGCTGGAGGACGATGTATTGAATCTCGACGCAATTTGAGAGTTCTATCGTCATCAGGAGGCGCTGAACGTTACTATTCACTATCATTTTTGCGTCGGATTCGAAAATCTAGACTTACAAGAGAACGACCATAAGGTGCCCGAGGCAGCAAAGACCTTTGGAGACAAGTCGGCTGGAGGCCGATGTATTGAATCTCGACGCAATTTGAGTGTTCCATCGGCATTAGGAGGCCCTGAACGTTACAGTTAACTATCAGTATCGCGTCGGATTCGAAAATCTAGACTCACAGGAGAACGACCATAAGGTGCCCGAGGCAGCAATAGACCCTTGGAGACAAGTCGGCTGGAGGACGATGTATTGAATCTCGACGTAATTTGAGAGTTCCATAGTCATTAGGAGGCCCTGAACGTTACAATTAACTGTCATTTTTGCGTCGGATTCGAAAATCTAGACTTACAAGGGAACGACCATAAGGTGCCCGAGGCAGCAAAGACCTTTGGAGACAAGTCGGCTGGAGTCCGATGTATTGAATCTCGACGCAATTTGAGTGTTCCATCGGCATTAGGAGGCCCTGAATGTTACGATTAACTATCAGTTTCGCGTCGGATACGAAAATCTAGACTCACAGGAGACGGACCACATGGAGCCCAAGGCAGCAATATCCCCTTGTAGACAAGTCGGCTGGAGGAATATGTATTGACTCTCGACGCAATTTGAGTGTTCCATCGTCATTAAGTTGCCCTGAGCATTACATTTAACTATCAGTTTTGCGTCGGATTATAAAATGTTGACTAACAGGAGAACGACCAGAAGGTGCCCGAGGCAGCTACAGACCCATGGAGACAAGTCGGCTGGAGGCCGATGTATTGAATCTCGACGCAATTTGAGTGTTCCATCGTCAATACAAGGCCCTGAACGTTACAATTAACTATCATTTTAACGTCGGATTCGAAAATCTACTCACAGGAGAAGTTCATACGGTGCTCGAGACAGCAATATACCCCTAGGAGACAAATCGACTGGAAGCCGATGTATGGAATATCGTCGCAATTTGAGTGTTCCATCGTCATTAGGAGGCCCTAAACGTTAGAATTAACTTTCATTTTTGCGTCGGATTCGATAATCTAAACTCACAGGAGAACGACCATAAGGTGCCCGAGGCAGCAACAGACCCTTGGAGACAAGTCGGCTGGAGGCCGATGTATTGAATCTCGACGCAATTTGAGTGTTCCATCGTCCTCAGGAGGCCCTGAACGTTACAATTAACTATCAGTTTCGCGTCGGATTCGAAAATCTAGACTCACAGGAGAACGACCATAAGGTGCCCGAGGCAGCAATAGACCCTTGGAGACAAGTCGGCTGGAGGACGATGTATTGAATCTCGACGTAATTTGAGAGTTCCATCGTCATTAGGAGGCCCTGAACGTTACAATTAACTATCATTTTTGCGTCGGATTCGAAAATCTACTCACAGGAGAAGTTCATACGTTGCTCGAGACAGCAATATACCCCTTGGAGACAAATCGACTGGAAGCCGATGTATGGAATATCGTCGCAATTTGAGTGTTCCATCGTCATTAGGAGGCCCTAAACGTTACAATTAACTTTCATTTTTGCGTCGGATTCGATAATCTAAACTCACAGGAGAACGACCATAAGGTGCCCGAGGCAGCAACAGACCCTTGGAGACAAGTCGGCTGGAGGACGATATATTGAATCTCGACGCAATTTGAGTGTTCCATCGTCATTACAAGGCCCTGAACGTTACAATTAACTATCATTTATCGTCGGATTCGAAAATGTACTCACAGGAGAAGTTCATACGGTGCTCGAGACAGCAATATACCCCTTGGAGACAAATCGACTGCAGGCCGATGTATTAAATATCGACGCAATTTGAGTGTTCCATCGTCTTTAGGAGTCCCTGAACGAAACAATTAACTATCATTTTTGCATCGGATTCGATAATCTAAACTCACAGGAGAACGACCATAAGGTGCACGAGGCAGCAACAGACCCTTGGAGACAAGTCGGCTGGAGGCCGATGTATTGAATCTCGAAGCAATTTGAGTGTTCCATCGTCATTACAAGGCCTTAAACGTTACAATTAACTATCATTTTTACGTCGGATTCGATAATCTAAACTCACAGGAGAACGACCATAAGGTACCCGAGGCAGCAATAGACTCTTGGAGACAAGTCGGCTGGAGGCCGATGTATTGGATCGCGACGCAAAATGAGTGTTCCATCGTCATTAGGAGGCCCTAAACGTTACAATTAACTATCATTTTGGGTCGGATTCGATAATCTAAACTCACAGGAGAACGACCATAAGGTGCCCGAGGCAGCAATATCCCCTTGGAGACAAGTCGGCTGGAGGCCGATGTATTGAATCTCGACGTAATTTGAGTGTTCCATCGTCATTAGGAGGCCCTAAACGTTGCAATTAACTATCATTTTTGCGTCGGATTCGATAATCTAAACTCACAGGAGAACGACCATAAGGTGCCCGAGGCAGCAATATCCCCTTGGAGACAAGTCGGCTGGAGGCCGATGTATTGTATCTCGACGCAATTTGAGTGTTCCATCGTCATTAGGAGGCCCTAAACGTTACAATTAACTATCATTTTAGCGTCGGATTCGATAATCTAAAGTCACAGGAGAACGACCATAAGGTGCCCGAGGCAGCAACAGACCCTTGGAGACAAGTCGGCTGGAGGCCGATGTATTGAATCTCGACGCAGTTTGAGTGTTCCAACGTCATTACAAGGCCCTGAACGTTACAATTAACTATCGTTTTGGCGTCGGATTCAAAAATCTAGACTCACAGGAGAACGACCATTAGGTGCTCGTGGCAGCAATAGACCCTTGGAGACAAGTCGGCTGGAGGTCGATGTATTGGATCGCGACGCAATTTGAGTGTTCCATCGTCATTAGGAGGCCCTAAACGTTACAATTAACTATCATTTTTGCGTCGGATTCGATAATCTAAACTCACAGGAGAACGACCATAAGGTGCCCGAGGCAGCAACAGACCCTTGGAGACAAGTCGGCTGGAGGCCGATGTATTGAATATCGACGCAATTTGAGTGTTCCATCGTCTTTAGGAGTCACTGAACGTTACAATTAACTATCATTTTTGCGTCGGATACGAAAATCTAGACTCACAGGAGAACGACCATAAGGTGCTCGTGGCAGCAATAGACCCTTGGAGACAAGTCGGCTGGAGGCCGATGTATTGAATCCCGACGCAATTTGAGTGTTCCATCGTCATTACAAGGCCCTGAACGTTACAATTAACTATCATTTTTGCGTCGGATTCTAAAATGTTGACTCACAGGGGAACGACCATACGGTGCCCGAGGCAGCAATAGACCATTGGAGACAAGTCGGCTGCAGGCCGATGTATTGAATCTCGACGCAATTTGAGAGTTCTACCGTCATCAGGAGTCGCTGAAAGTTACTATTCACTACCATTTTTGCGTCGGATTCGAAAATCTAGACTCACAGGAGAACGACCATAAGGTGCCCGAGGCAGCAATAGACCCTTGGAGACAAGTCGGCTGGAAACCGATGTATTGAATCTCGACGCAATTTGAGTGTTCCATCGTCATTGCAAGGCCCTGAACGTTACAATTAACTATCTTTTTTGCGTCGGATTCGAAAATTTAGACTCACAGGAGACGGACCACATGGAGCCCGAGGCAGCAATATCCCATTGGAGACAAGTCCGCTGGAGCTCGATGTATTGAATCTCGACTCAATTTGAGTGTTCCATCGTCATTAGGTGGCCCTGAACGTTACAATTAACTATCATTTTTGCGTCGGATTCGAAAATCTAGACTTACAGGAGAACGACCATAAGGTGCCCGAGGCAGCATTAGACCCGTGGAGACAAGTCGGCTGGAGGCCGATGTATTGAATATCGACGCAATTTGAGTGTTCCATCGTAATTACAAGGCCCTGAACGTTACAATTAACTATCATTTTTGCGTCGGATTGGAAAATCTAGACTCACAGGAGAACGACCATAAGGAGCCCGAGGCAGCAATAGACCCTTGGAGACAAGTCGGCTGGAAACCGATGTATTGATTCTTGACGCAATTTGAGTGTTCCATCGTCTTTAGGAGGCCCTGAACGTTACAATTCACTATCATTTTTGCGTCGGATTCGAAAATCTAGACTCACAGGAGAAGGACCATGTGGTGCCCGAGGCAGCAATAGACCCTTGAAGAGAAGTCGGCTGGAGGCCGATGTATTGAATCTCGACGCAATTTGAGTGTTCCATCGTCATTACAAGGCCCTGAACGTTACAATTAACTATCATTTTTGCGTCGGATTCGAAAATCTAGACTCACAGGAGAACGACCATGTGGTGCCCGAGGCAGCAATAGACCCTTGGAGACAAGTCGGGTGGAGGCCGATGTATTGAATCTCGACGCAATTTGAGTGTTCCATAGGCATTAGGAGGCCCTGAACGTTACAATTAACTATCATTTTGGCGTCGGATTCGAAAATCTAGACTTACAAGAGAACGACCATAAGGTGCCCAAGGCAGCATTCGAACCTTGGAGACAAGTCGGCTGGAGGACGATGTATTGAATCTCGACGCAATTTGAGAGTTCTATCGTCATCAGGAGGCGCTGAACGTTACTATTCACTATCATTTTTGCGTCGGATTCGAAAATCTAGACTTACAAGAGAACGACCATAAGGTGCCCGAGGCAGCAAAGACCTTTGGAGACAAGTCGGCTGGAGGCCGATGTATTGAATCTCGACGCAATTTGAGTGTTCCATCGGCATTAGGAGGCCCTGAACGTTACAGTTAACTATCAGTATCGCGTCGGATTCGAAAATCTAGACTCACAGGAGAACGACCATAAGGTGCCCGAGGCAGCAATAGACCCTTGGAGACAAGTCGGCTGGAGGACGATGTATTGAATCTCGACGTAATTTGAGAGTTCCATAGTCATTAGGAGGCCCTGAACGTTACAATTAACTGTCATTTTTGCGTCGGATTCGAAAATCTAGACTTACAAGGGAACGACCATAAGGTGCCCGAGGCAGCAAAGACCTTTGGAGACAAGTCGGCTGGAGTCCGATGTATTGAATCTCGACGCAATTTGAGTGTTCCATCGGCATTAGGAGGCCCTGAATGTTACGATTAACTATCAGTTTCGCGTCGGATACGAAAATCTAGACTCACAGGAGACGGACCACATGGAGCCCAAGGCAGCAATATCCCCTTGTAGACAAGTCGGCTGGAGGAATATGTATTGACTCTCGACGCAATTTGAGTGTTCCATCGTCATTAAGTTGCCCTGAGCATTACATTTAACTATCAGTTTTGCGTCGGATTATAAAATGTTGACTAACAGGAGAACGACCAGAAGGTGCCCGAGGCAGCTACAGACCCATGGAGACAAGTCGGCTGGAGGCCGATGTATTGAATCTCGACGCAATTTGAGTGTTCCATCGTCAATACAAGGCCCTGAACGTTACAATTAACTATCATTTTAACGTCGGATTCGAAAATCTACTCACAGGAGAAGTTCATACGGTGCTCGAGACAGCAATATACCCCTAGGAGACAAATCGACTGGAAGCCGATGTATGGAATATCGTCGCAATTTGAGTGTTCCATCGTCATTAGGAGGCCCTAAACGTTAGAATTAACTTTCATTTTTGCGTCGGATTCGATAATCTAAACTCACAGGAGAACGACCATAAGGTGCCCGAGGCAGCAACAGACCCTTGGAGACAAGTCGGCTGGAGGCCGATGTATTGAATCTCGACGCAATTTGAGTGTTCCATCGTCCTCAGGAGGCCCTGAACGTTACAATTAACTATCAGTTTCGCGTCGGATTCGAAAATCTAGACTCACAGGAGAACGACCATAAGGTGCCCGAGGCAGCAATAGACCCTTGGAGACAAGTCGGCTGGAGGACGATGTATTGAATCTCGACGTAATTTGAGAGTTCCATCGTCATTAGGAGGCCCTGAACGTTACAATTAACTATCATTTTTGCGTCGGATTCGAAAATCTACTCACAGGAGAAGTTCATACGTTGCTCGAGACAGCAATATACCCCTTGGAGACAAATCGACTGGAAGCCGATGTATGGAATATCGTCGCAATTTGAGTGTTCCATCGTCATTAGGAGGCCCTAAACGTTACAATTAACTTTCATTTTTGCGTCGGATTCGATAATCTAAACTCACAGGAGAACGACCATAAGGTGCCCGAGGCAGCAACAGACCCTTGGAGACAAGTCGGCTGGAGGACGATATATTGAATCTCGACGCAATTTGAGTGTTCCATCGTCATTACAAGGCCCTGAACGTTACAATTAACTATCATTTATCGTCGGATTCGAAAATGTACTCACAGGAGAAGTTCATACGGTGCTCGAGACAGCAATATACCCCTTGGAGACAAATCGACTGCAGGCCGATGTATTAAATATCGACGCAATTTGAGTGTTCCATCGTCTTTAGGAGTCCCTGAACGAAACAATTAACTATCATTTTTGCATCGGATTCGATAATCTAAACTCACAGGAGAACGACCATAAGGTGCACGAGGCAGCAACAGACCCTTGGAGACAAGTCGGCTGGAGGCCGATGTATTGAATCTCGAAGCAATTTGAGTGTTCCATCGTCATTACAAGGCCTTAAACGTTACAATTAACTATCATTTTTGCGTCGGATTCGATAATCTAAACTCACAGGAGAACGACCATAAGGTACCCGAGGCAGCAATAGACCCTTGGAGACAAGTCGGCTGGAGGCCGATGTATTGGATCGCGACGCAAAATGAGTGTTCCATCGTCATTAGGAGGCCCTAAACGTTACAATTAACTATCATTTTGGGTCGGATTCGATAATCTAAACTCACAGGAGAACGACCATAAGGTGCCCGAGGCAGCAATATCCCCTTGGAGACAAGTCGGCTGGAGGCCGATGTATTGAATCTCGACGTAATTTGAGTGTTCCATCGTCATTAGGAGGCCCTAAACGTTGCAATTAACTATCATTTTTGCGTCGGATTCGATAATCTAAACTCACAGAAGAACGACCATAAGGTGCCCGAGGCAGCAATATCCCCTTGGAGACAAGTCGGCTGGAGGCCGATGTATTGTATCTCGACGCAATTTGAGTGTTCCATCGTCATTAGGAGGCCCTAAACGTTACAATTAACTATCATTTTAGCGTCGGATTCGATAATCTAAAGTCACAGGAGAACGACCATAAGGTGCCCGAGGCAGCAACAGACCCTTGGAGACAAGTCGGCTGGAGGCCGATGTATTGAATATCGACGCAATTTGAGTGTTCCATCGTCTTTAGGAGTCACTGAACGTTACAATTAACTATCATTTTTGCGTCGGATACGAAAATCTAGACTCACAGGAGAACGACCATAAGGTGCTCGTGGCAGCAATAGACCCTTGGAGACAAGTCGGCTGGAGGCCGATGTATTGAATCCCGACGCAATTTGAGTGTTCCATCGTCATTACAAGGCCCTGAACGTTACAATTAACTATCATTTTTGCGTCGGATTCTAAAATGTTGACTCACAGGGGAACGACCATACGGTGCCCGAGGCAGCAATAGACCATTGGAGACAAGTCGGCTGCAGGCCGATGTATTGAATCTCGACGCAATTTGAGAGTTCTACCGTCATCAGGAGTCGCTGAAAGTTACTATTCACTACCATTTTTGCGTCGGATTCGAAAATCTAGACTCACAGGAGAACGACCATAAGGTGCCCGAGGCAGCAATAGACCCTTGGAGACAAGTCGGCTGGAGGACGATGTATTGAATCTCGACGCAATTTGAGTGTTCCATCGTCATTGCAAGGCCCTGAACGTTACAATTAACTATCTTTTTTGCGTCGGATTCGAAAATTTAGACTCACAGGAGACGGACCACATGGAGCCCGAGGCAGCAATATCCCATTGGAGACAAGTCCGCTGGAGCTCGATGTATTGAATCTCGACTCAATTTGAGTGTTCCTTCGTCATTAGGTGGCCCTGAACGTTACAATTAACTATCATTTTTGCGTCGGATTCGAAAATCTAGACTTACAGGAGAACGACCATAAGGTGCCCGAGGCAGCATTAGACCCGTGGAGACAAGTCGGCTGGAGGCCGATGTATTGAATATCGACGCAATTTGAGTGTTCCATCGTAATTACAAGGCCCTGAACGTTACAATTAACTATCATTTTTGCGTCGGATTGGAAAATCTAGACTCACAGGAGAACGACCATAAGGAGCCCGAGGCAGCAATAGACCCTTGGAGACAAGTCGGCTGGAAACCGATGTATTGATTCTTGACGCAATTTGAGTGTTCCATCGTCTTTAGGAGGCCCTGAACGTTACAATTCACTATCATTTTTGCGTCGGATTCGAAAATCTAGACTCACAGGAGAAGGACCATGTGGTGCCCGAGGCAGCAATAGACCCTTGAAGAGAAGTCGGCTGGAGGCCGATGTATTGAATCTCGACGCAATTTGAGTGTTCCATCGTCATTACAAGGCCCTGAACGTTACAATTAACTATCATTTTTGCGTCGGATTCGAAAATCTAGACTCACAGGAGAACGACCATGTGGTGCCCGAGGCAGCAATAGACCCTTGGAGACAAGTCGGGTGGAGGCCGATGTATTGAATCTCGACGCAATTTGAGTGTTCCATAGGCATTAGGAGGCCCTGAACGTTACAATTAACTATCTTTTTGGCGTCGGATTCGAAAATCTAGACTTACAAGAGAACGACCATAAGGTGCCCAAGGCAGCATTCGAACCTTGGAGACAAGTCGGCTGGAGGACGATGTATTGAATCTCGACGCAATTTGAGAGTTCTATCGTCATCAGGAGGCGCTGAACGTTACTATTCACTATCATTTTTGCGTCGGATTCGAAAATCTAGACTTACAAGAGAACGACCATAAGGTGCCCGAGGCAGCAAAGACCTTTGGAGACAAGTCGGCTGGAGGCCGATGTATTGAATCTCGACGCAATTTGAGTGTTCCATCGGCATTAGGAGGCCCTGAACGTTACAGTTAACTATCAGTTTCGCGTCGGATTCGAAAATCTAGACTCACAGGAGAACGACCATAAGGTGCCCGAGGCAGCAATAGACCCTTGGAGACAAGTCGGCTGGAGGACGATGTATTGAATCTCGACGTAATTTGAGAGTTCCATAGTCATTAGGAGGCCCTGAACGTTACAATTAACTATCATTTTTGCGTCGGATTCGAAAATCTAGACTTACAAGGGAACGACCATAAGGTGCCCGAGGCAGCAAAGACCTTTGGAGACAAGTCGGCTGGAGTCCGATGTATTGAATCTCGACGCAATTTGAGTGTTCCATCGGCATTAGGAGGCCCTGAATGTTACAATTAACTATCAGTTTCGCGTCGGATACGAAAATCTAGACTCACAGGAGACGGACCACATGGAGCCCAAGGCAGCAATATCCCCTTGTAGACAAGTCGGCTGGAGGAATATGTATTGACTCTCGACGCAATTTGAGTGTTCCATCGTCATTAAGTTGCCCTGAGCATTACATTTAACTATCAGTTTTGCGTCGGATTATAAAATGTTGACTAACAGGAGAACGACCAGAAGGTGCCCGAGGCAGCTACAGACCCATGGAGACAAGTCGGCTGGAGGCCGATGTATTGAATCTCGACGCAATTTGAGTGTTCCATCGTCAATACAAGGCCCTGAACGTTACAATTAACTATCATTTTAACGTCGGATTCGAAAATCTACTCACAGGAGAAGTTCATACGGTGCTCGAGACAGCAATATACCCCTAGGAGACAAATCGACTGGAAGCCGATGTATGGAATATCGTCGCAATTTGAGTGTTCCATCGTCATTAGGAGGCCCTAAACGTTACAATTAACTTTCATTTTTGCGTCGGATTCGATAATCTAAACTCACAGGAGAACGACCATAAGGTGCCCGAGGCAGCAACAGACCCTTGGAGACAAGTCGGCTGGAGGCCGATGTATTGAATCTCGACGCAATTTGAGTGTTCCATCGTCCTCAGGAGGCCCTGAACGTTACAATTAACTATCAGTTTCGCGTCGGATTCGAAAATCTAGACTCACAGGAGAACGACCATAAGGTGCCCGAGGCAGCAATAGACCCTTGGAGACAAGTCGGCTGGAGGACGACGTATTGAATCTCGACGTAATTTGAGAGTTCCATCGTCATTAGGAGGCCCTGAACGTTACAATTAACTATCATTTTTGCGTCGGATTCGAAAATCTAGACTTACAAGAGAACGACCATAAGGTGCCCGAGGCTGCAAAGACCTTTGGAGAAAGGTCGGCTGGAATCCGATGTATTGAATCTCGACGCAATTTGAGTGTTCCATCGGCATTAGGAGGCCCTGAATGTTACAATTAACTATCAGTTTCGCGTCGGATACGAAAATCTAGACTCACAGGAGACGGACCACATGGAGCCCAAGGCAGCAATATCCCCTTGTAGACAAGTCGGCTGGAGGAATATGTATTGACTCTCGACGCAATTTGAGTGTTCCATCGTCATTAAGTTGCCCTGAGCATTACATTTATCTATCAGTTTTGCGTCGGATTATAAAATGTTGACTAACAGGAGAATGACCAGAAGGTGCCCCAGGCAGCTACAGACCCTTGGAGACAAGTCGGCTGGAGGCCGATGTATTGAATCTCGACGCAATTTGAGTGTTCCATCGCCTTTACAAGGCCCTGAACGTTACAATTAACTATCATTTTAGCGTCGGATCCGAAAATCTACTCACAGGAGAAGTTCATACGGTGCTCGAGACAGCAATATACCCCTTGGAGACAAATCGACTGGAAGCCGATGTATGGAATATCGTCGCAATTTGAGTGTTCCATCGTCATTAGGAGGCCCTAAACGTTACAATTAACTTTCATTTTTGCGTCGGATTCGAAAATCTAGCCTCACAGGAGAACGACCATAAGGTGCCCGAGGCAGCAATAGACCCTTGGAGGCAAGTCGGCTGGAGGCCGATGTATTGAATCTCGACGCAATTTGAGTGTTCCATCGTCATTACAAGGCCCTGAACGTTACAATTAACTATCATTTTAGCGTCGGATCCGAAAATCTACTCACAGGAGAAGTTCATACGGTGCTCGAGACAGCAATATACCCCTTGGAGACAAATCGACTGGAAGCCGATGTATTGAATCTCGACGCAATTTGGGTGTTCCATCGGCATTAGGTCGCCCTGAACGTTACAATTAACTACCATTTTTGCGTCGGATTCGATAATATAAACTCACAGGAGAACGACCATAAGGTGCCCGAGGCAGCAACAGACCCTTGGAGACAAGTCGGCTGGGGACCGATGTATTGAATCTCGACGCAATTTGAGTGTTCCATCGTCATTAGGAGGCCCTAAACGTTACAATTAACTATCATTTTTGCGTCGGATTCGATAATCTTAACTCACAGGAGAACGACCATAAGGTGCCCGAGGCAGCAATAGACCCTTGGAGACAAGTCGGCTGGAGGCCGATGTATTGAATATCGACGCAATTTGAGTGTTCCATCGTCTTTAGGAGTCACTGAACGTTACAAATAACTATCATTTTTGCGTCGGATTCGATAAACTAAACTCACAGGAGAACAACCGTAAGGTGCCCGAGGCAGCAATAGACCCTTGGAGACAAGTCGGCTGGAGGCCGATGTATTGAATCCCGACGCAATTTGAGTGTTCCATCGACATTACAAGGCCCTGAACGTTACAATTAACTATCATTTTTGCGTCGGATTCGATAAACTAAAATCACAGGAGAACAACCATAAGGTGCCCGAGTCAGCAATAGACCCTTGGAGACAAGTCGGCTGGAGGCCGATGTATTGAATCCCGACGCAATTTGAGTGTTCCATCGTCATTACAAGGCCCTGAACGTTACAATTAACTATCATTTTTGCGTCGGATTCTAAAATGTTGACTCACAGGGGAACGACCATACGGTGCCCGAGGCAGCAATAGACCATTGGAGACAAGTCGGCTGGAGGCCGATGTATTGAATCTCGACGCAATTTGAGAGTTCTATCGTCATCAGGAGGCGCTGAAAGTTACTATTCACTATCATTTTTGCGTCGGATTCGAAAATCTAGACTCACAGGAGAACGACCATAAAGTGCCCGAGGCAGCAATAGACCCTTGGAGACAAGTCGGCTGGAGGACGATGTATTGAATCTCGACGCAATTTGAGTGTTCCATCGTCATTACAAGGCCCTGAACGTTACAATTAACTATCTTTTTTGCGTCGGATTCGAAAATCTAGACTCACAGGAGACGAACCACATGGAACCCGAGGCAGCAATATCCCCTTTGAAACAAGTCCGCTGGAGGTCGATGTATTGAATCTCGACTCAATTTGAGTGTTCCATCGTCATTAGGTGGCCCTGAACGTTACAATTAACTATCATTTTTGCGTCGGATTCGAAAATCTAGACTC
Source organism: Schistocerca serialis cubense (assembly GCF_023864345.2). Classification (NCBI taxonomy): domain Eukaryota; kingdom Metazoa; phylum Arthropoda; class Insecta; order Orthoptera; family Acrididae; genus Schistocerca; species Schistocerca serialis. The sequence continues at coordinate 7,803,041 of NC_064647.1, forward strand.
ACAGGAGAACGACCATGTGGTGCCCGAGGCAGCAATAGACCCTTGGAGACAAGTCGGGTGGAGGCCGATGTATTGAATCTCGACGCAATTTGAGTGTTCCATCGTCATTAGTAGGCCCTAAACGTTACAATTAACTATCATTTTCGCGTCGGATTCGAAAATCTACTCACAGGAGAAGTTCATACGGAGCTCGAGACAGCAATATACCCCTTGGAGAATAATCGATTGGAGGCCGATGTATTGAATATCAACGCAATTTGAGTGTTCCATCGTCTTTAGTAGTCCCTGAACGTTACAATTAACTATCATTTTTGCGTCGGATTCGATAATCTAAACTCATAGGAGAACGACCATAAGATGCCCGAGGCAGCAACAGACCCTTGGAGACAAGTCGGCTGGAGGCCGATGTATTGAATCTCGACGCAATTTGAGTGTTCCATCGTCATTACAAGGCCCTAAACGTTACAATTAACTACTATTTTTGCGTCGGATTCGATAATCTTAACTCACAGGAGAACGACCATAAGGTGCCCGAGGCAGCAACAGACCCTTGGAGACAAGTCGGCTGGAGGCCGATGTATTGAATATCGACGCAATTTGAGTGTTCCAGCGTCATTAGGTGCCCTGAACGTTACAATTAACTATCATTTTTGCGTCGGATTCGATAATCTAAACTCACATGAGAACGACCATAAGGTGCCCGAGGCAGCATTAGACCCGTGGAGACAAGTCGGCTGGAGGCCGATGTATTGAATATCGACGCAATTTGAGTGTTCCATCGTCATTACAAGGCCCTGAACGTTACAATTAACTATCATTTTTGCGTCGGATTGGAAAATCTAGACTCACAGGAGAACGACCATAAGGAGCCCGAGGCAGCAATAGACCCTTGGAGACAAGTCGGCTGGAAACCGATGTATTGATTCTTGACGCAATTTGAGTGTTCCATCGTCATTAGGAGGCCCTGAACGTTACAATTCACTATCATTTTTGCGTCGGATTCGAAAATCTAGACTCACAGGAGAAGGACCATGTGGTGCCCGAGGCAGCAATAGACCCTTGAAGAGATGTCGGCTGGAGGCCGATGTATTGAATCTCGACGCAATTTGAGTGTTCCATCGTCATTACAAGGCCCTGAACGTTACAATTAACTATCATTTTTGCGTCGGATTCGAAAATCTAGACTCACAGGAGAACGACCATGTGGTGCCCGAGGCAGCAATAGACCCTTGGAGACAAGTCGGGTGGAGGCCGATGTATTGAATCTCGACGCAATTTGAGTGTTCCATCGGCATTAGGAGGCCCTGAACGTTACAATTAACTATCATTTTTGCGTCGGATTCGAAAATCTAGACTTACAAGAGAACGACCATAAGGTGCCCAAGGCAGCATTAGAACCTTGGAGACAAGTCGGCTGGAGGACGATGTATTGAATCTCGACGCAATTTGAGAGTTCTATCGTCATCAGGAGGCGCTGAACGTTACTATTCACTATCATTTTTGCGTCGGATTCGAAAATCTAGACTTACAAGAGAACGACCATAAGGTGCCCGAGGCAGCAAAGACCTTTGGAGACAAGTCGGCTGGAGACCGATGTATTGAATCTCGACGCAATTTGAGTGTTCCATCGGCATTAGGAGGCCCTGAACGTTACAGTTAACTATCAGTTTCGCGTCGGATTCGAAAATCTAGACTCACAGGAGAACGACCATAAGGTGCCCGAGGCAGCAATAGACCCTTGGAGACAAGTCGGCTGGAGGACGATGTATTGAATCTCGACGTAATTTGAGAGTTCCATAGTCATTAGGAGGCCCTGAACGTTACAATTAACTATCATTTTTGCGTCGGATTCGAAAATCTAGACTTACAAGAGAACGACCATAAGGTGCCCGAGGCAGCAAAGACCTTTGGAGAAAGGTCGGCTGGAGTCCGATGTATTGAATCTCGACGCAATTTGAGTGTTCCATGGGCATTAGGAGGCCCTGAATGTTACAATTAACTATCAGTTTCGCGTCGGATACGAAAATCTAGACTCACAGGAGACGGACCACATGGAGCCCAAGGCAGCAATATCCCCTTGTAGACAAGTCGGCTGGAGGAATATGTATTGACTCTCGACGCAATTTGAGTGTTCCATCGTCATTAAGTTGCCCTGAGCATTACATTTAACTATCAGTTTTGCGTAGGATTATAAAATGTTGACTAACAGGAGAACGACCAGAAGGTGCCCGAGGCAGCTACAGACCCTTGGAGACAAGTCGGCTGGAGGCCGATGTATTGAATCTCGACGCAATTTGAGTGTTCCATCGTCATTACAAGGCCCTGAAAGTTACAATTAACTATCATTTTAGCGTCGGATCCGAAAATCTACTCACAGGAGAAGTTCATACGGTGCTCGAGACAGCAATATACCCGTTGGAGACAAATCGACTGGAAGCCGATGTATGGAATATCGTCGCAATTTGAGTGTTCCATCGTCATTAGGAGGCCCTAAACGTTACAATTAACTTTCATTTTTGCGTCGGATTCGATAATTTAAACTCACAGGAGAACGACCATAAGGTGCCCGAGGCAGCAACAGACCCTTGGAGACAAGTCGGCTGGAGGCCGATGTATTGAATCTCGACGCAATTTGAGTGTTCCATCGTCATTACAAGGTCCTGAACGTTACAATTAACTATCATTTTAGCGTCGGATCCGAAAATCTACTCACAGGAGAAGTTCATACGGTGCTCGAGACAGCAATATACCCCTTGGAGACAAATCGACTGGAAGCCGATGTATTGAATCTCGACGCAATTTGGGTGTTCCATCGGCATTAGGTCGCCCTGAACGTTACAATTAACTATCATTTTTGCGTCGGATTCGATAATATAAACTCACAGGAGAACGACCATAAGGTGCCCGAGGCAGCAACAGACCCTTGGAGACAAGTCGGCTGGGGGCCGATGTATTGAATCTCGACGCAATTTGAGTGTTCCATCGTCATTAATAGGCCCTAAACATTACAATTAACTATCATTTTTGCGTCGGATTCGATAAACTAAACTCACAGGAGAACAACCATAAGGTGCCCGAGGCAGCAATAGACCCTTGGAGACAAGTCGGCTGGAGGCCGATGTATTGAATCCCGACGCAATTTGAGTGTTCCATCGTCATTACAAGGCCCTGAACGTTACAATTAACTATCATTTTTGCTTCGGATTCTAAAAGGTTGACTCACAGGGGAACGACCATACGGTGCCCGAGGCAGCAATAGACCATTGGAGTCAAGTCGGCTGGAGGCCGATGTATTGAATCTCGACGCAATTTGAGAGTTCTATCGTCATCAGGAGGCGCTGAAAGTTACTATTCACTATCATTTTTGCGTCGGATTCGAAA